>NW_017617986.1:1303290-1520790 GCF_001879475.1 Ipomoea nil | reverse complement strand
CCAATGTTTGTATTGGCCACTAAGCTGAATAGATTAGCCAAAGTATTGAATAAATGGAGTAGAACGATATGTGGAGACATATTTGCTAAATTGCGGCAATATGAGGAAAGTGTCCAGACTCTGGAGGCTGTACTACAGCAACACCCCGAGGATGAGCGTGCGTTAATTGAATATCAAAAGGGTGTTGCCTTGTTGAAAAAACAAATAGCGATAGAAGAAGAATATTGGCAGCAAAAGGCGCGTCTCACAGAGGTACAGGAGGGTGATAGAAATTCCCGATATTTTCATGTTGTCGTCAAGGAGCGTAGGCGCAAATTGTTTATCCATCGAGTTAAGAATGATGAGGGGGAATGGCTGGAGGATAGACAGGGGATAGCCCAGCAGGCAGTGTCCTTTGAGCGCATGTTCACAGTGGAAGTGGCGGTTTTGATCTGTCTAGGCTTGACTGTATTCCACGGCTAGTTACGGAGGACGATAATGATCTGTTGACAGCTGTCCCGGGGGTGGAAGAGGTTAGGGAGGTGGTAATGCAGATGAACTCCACGAGTGCTGCAGGTCCTGACTGTTTCTCGGGAGCTTTCTATAAAGCTTGCTGGGACATCATATAGGACGACATAGTCAGTATGGTCCGGAGTTATTTTACTGGGAGGGACTTCACTAGAGCTATCACGCACACTTCCATTGTGCTGCTGCCGAAGAAACCGAGTCCGGGGACCTTTGCAGATTATAGGCCGATCCGCCTTTGTAATTTCAGTAGCAAGGTGGTCACCAAGCTTATGGTTGTCCGGATGGCCACGATATTGCCACGGGTGTTATCACCGCAGCAGAGTGGATTTGTCGCTGGCCGCTCTATCACGGATAATGTTCTTCTGTCCTCAAAGATGTGTCATGGACTTAGCCGACAGAGCCGGGACATAGTGCTTAAGTTTGACATGGCCAAGGCATATGACCGGGTTTCCTGGTTTTCTTGACCTCGGTGATGCGCCGGTTGGGGTTCAGTGAGGTCTGGATTGATATGGTATTCCGTGTTGTGTCTAATGTATGGTATTCAGTAATAGTGAATGACATAAAGGAGGGATTTTTTACATTTTCCAGGGGGCTTAGACTGGGGGACCCTCTGTCACCAACCTTGTTTGTTATTGCGGCGAAGGTTCTTTCCGTCTATCTGGCCCGAGTCTATGACGATCCCACGGTGCCACGGTTCTCTCAGCCGCCGGGTACACCACATATCCATCATCTGGATTATGCAGACGATGTTATTATTTTTAGCACGGCTAGGCTGGGGGCAATCTCGAAGGTCATTGCAGTTCTGAAGAGCTACGAGGAGATCTCGGGCCAACTGGTCAGTTTTCAGAAGAGTGCATTTTATATGCACCCCCGTACCCCAGCCCGGGTGGTGGACAAAGTTCGGAGGGAAATTGGGTGTGTGCATAATGAGTTCCCTTTTACTTATCTTGGGTGCCCGTTGTACATAGGGCATAAGAAATGTATTTACTTTGCCTCGATGGTTGATAAAGTCAAAACTAAGTGCTTGAGTTGGCAACTACGGGTTTTATCAAAAGGGGGGAAGGCTGTTTTGATATCATCGGTACTACAAGCTATTCCACTACACTTGTTTGCAGCCTGTGCGCCGCCCAAGCAAGTCGTTCGGGACTTGGAACGGTGTTTTGCAAGCTTCTTAAGGAAGCAATCAGGGGGAGCCCAGTACCATTGGAGTTCGTGGAAAACTCTTTCCTTGCCTAAGAAGAAGGGGGGAGTTGGCTTCCTGGACTTGGACTTAATGGTTTGATCAGCTAGTGCGATGTTGTGGTGGAACTTTCGCACGGAGCACACCTTGTGGTCAGATTTTATGAGAGCCAAGTATTGTAGACGAGTTCACCCAGTTGCTAAGGTGGCCCGGTATTCTGATTCGCACACTTGGAAGCGAATACTTGTAGTTCGCGATGAGGTAGAGCGGGTCCTTACTTGGCGCCTGTTCTAGGGCCGGGTTAATATCTAGTGGGATAACTGGTCAGGTTTGGGGCCGCTAGGCAAGCTATTCCGTTCTCCGAGGGTTTCTTACTCCCAGGAGATGCTCTTGGATTACATACACGATGGTGCACTTGATCTCACCGGTCATGAGGAGCTGTTATATGCTGGGGTCGCTGTGGACTTGTCCCGGATGGGCCAGGGTCCGAGGGATATTCTGCTTTGGACTGCAGCTTCTGATGGTATGTTTTCCTTTTCCTCGGCTAAGGCCTATCTTAGGCCTGTTTCGCCCACTGCACTGGACCCTCTTCTGGCTAAGTGTTGGCGTAAGCATCTACCTTTTAAGGTGTCTTTCCTGATTTGGAGAGTGCTCCGAGGGCGGATACCCACGGATGATGCCTTGTCTCGGTTCGGGCATGTGCTTGTATCGAAATGTAGGTGTTGTCCAGCCCCAGCTTCTGAGACTATTGCGCATGTTTTTTATGACGAGGAAACAGCGAAAGCTGTCTGGAACTATATTTTGGCGTCCCTAGGCCTGCAGTCGCGGCACCGGAATCTTAGGACACTGGTCGCCGGCTGGGGCCGTGGAGGGACGCGTAATCCTTTGTTTTCTTTTGCTGTTAACAGGTTGCCTTGCTTGTGGTGATGTGGGAGCTGTGGAAACAGCGTAATGGGTGTATGCATGGACGGGGCACCCCGAGTGTTACCCGAGTGATATTCGGGGTGGCTAGAGGGGTTGCGGAATGCTTGTTCAGGCGTTGGCCTATGCAGCATATCCTACCCCCAAACTAGAGGACGATCGTTTCATATCTGGAGGCACATGTGCCGAGACGAGTGGTTAGGACGGTCAGGTGGACCCCTCTACAGCAGGAGCTCTTAAGATTAATGTATCTCTTTCGGGAGCTGCAGGGGGGGGGGGGGGCAGTCTTGGTGCGCAACCCAGGGGGTGGACTTTGCTACGGGGTGGCGTGGTTTGGGCATGGGGAGCATACCCAAGGTCTGTTTCAGGCATTGTTCTCGTGTCTAAAGTGGTGCCTGGCTGGAGGGTATATGGAGGTTATTTTGGAGTCCACACTAGTGGACCTGGGACGCTATCTTGATATTTCGATCGGGCCACCATCAGCGCTAGATGATGTGGTATCCCGGCTCCGTTTCCTATGTTCATGTGGGTCTGTCTCTGCCAGTTTGTGCCCACCTAGGGCTAACTTGCCGGCACAGGCTCTAGCTGACTGGGTTGTTGACAAGCCAGGGGAGACTCGCTTTTCATGTTTTACTGAGCTTCCGTCCAGGGTGCGCGTTCTAATTGCTAATGATGATGTGCCATATGTTTTCTTTGACGTGGACGATCCACCCTGATTATGCTTTCCTTGTTTTACTTGTGGGTCTGCGTGCCTGTATTTTGGGCCTGCGAGCCGCATCTCTATTATGCTTTCATTTATATCTTTACACTTGTACGCTTACCTCATGTTTTTTCTTTTTTCTTTTTTTCTGCTGGGCTAGTTGAGTAGATTGGCCTTGCTGGCATAGGGCGTAGGGGGCTTTCCAGTATTAGGGGGTTTTTTCTGCTGCTCTGTGCTCTCTTTGCCTGTTCTGCTTCTATCTGTGTGGCTGTGTGTCTCGCGGGACTTGATTCTTGTGTTTCATGCATAGCATACATTCTGAGGTGGGAGTGCTCTCTTAGTCTGTTTTTTTTTTTTTTTTTTTTAAAGAAGAATCTTGCTTGAGTTTGGCGATTGGAAGAAAAGGCTGGCTGCTATAAAGGGTTGGGTTGGTGTGAGGTGGGCTTCTGGTGCTTAGCATATATGCTATTGCTTCTGTGGATGGCCGTACAGGTTCCCCCGGTTAAAATACAGTACGCTGTACCGAGAGAGCTGGTTTAACACTTAAGGGTGATATATATGTTAAGCATCAGTGGTTAGGGAGCCATCGCTTGGGAACTTGGGCCGTTGAAGCCCTTTGCGATAAAATGCAAAGCTCTGTACGTACGAGGGTGGCTTGGGTTCCAAGGGTGGGTGGAGGCGAGAACCATTGCTCATGTGGCGGACTATTCACGGTCCCCCCGGATAAAAATGCAGAGATATGTACCGGAGGGGATCTGTCCAATGCATGAGGGTGGTGGGGTTTCTGAAGGCTGGTTTCATTGCTTATGTGGATGGTCACATAGGTCCCCTCGAATAAAAATGCAGAGCTCTGTACCGCGGGGGATCGACCTGACGCTTGAGGGTGAAACTAATCCTTTTCTGACTTTGGAGCACCGTTCCCACCCTTTGTGTAGGGCATGACGCAAAGGAATTGTCCAGTTTGGCATGAGGTGCAGGTGGCCTGCAGTATGGGTGTTGGGCCTTCTTGGTGGTTTAGAGTTTATTTCCGTTACTAGTTAGCCTTAGGCCCTTTGCTTTATTCATTTATCTCTTTGTAGCTTTGGTCACTTTTGGGCCTTGGCAGGATGTTGAAAAAAAAAAAAAAGGAACTCTGATTGGCACCAAAAAAAAAAAAAAAAAAAAAGATAATTGAAAATGTTGTTTAAGTAGATTTTTAAATTTTAACATTTTGAAATACAAAAAGCTAATTAACCAAACACTTATATAGTGAAAGCTGAAAAACTTGTATCTAGCCAGCAGAAAGTAAAACCCAGTGACTTAAACAAGAGATCTATTGTTCACTTCTCATTTCCCTTAAATGTACAAAAAATATAATGTCACACGAAATGTACGCGGAAACCTCTTTAAACCGAGGAACACTTGTTTGTGCAAGCACTGGATATAGCATGTCCAGTTAAACTGCAAAAGTAGTGCTGCTCAAAGCTACGCAGAACTCTTTGTGATTGTAGATGCCATGGAGTTCTGGGCAAACTGGATCCTTGTTCCAGATCTCCTCTTTCTTCTTGCAGTTCCAGGAGGGGCCTGTTTACCCATTAACATGTAATAAAAGCTTATAAATGGCCTCGCATTCAACTATTTTCTTCAAATATTTATGTTTACTCACGGGCAAAATGGAAAACTAGAGAAAGGGAAACATTGGATACGTCTACTTGTACATTTATCCAATTGGAAAACAGAAAATGGAGAATAAACGCAGCCTTAAGTGTATGTTACATGGAGTTTAATTGAAATTAGAATGAATGCAATATAAACTGATTAATCTCGGTGGTCTAGACGGCTGGCCGGCTAGGTGGCCAACTAGGCTGCCTAGGCTTCATAGGCTCCAACTAGGCCCAATTAGCTATTGTTCCCTTCTTTTATAAATGTGTTATTTCACTCAAAACGACATCATTTTAAAAGAAATAACCCTAAATTATTTAAACTATGTTTTTAGGTTAATATTTAATATTTTAGTATTAACTATTAAAGTATTAAATAGTTTATAATTATCAACTCTTAAAAAATTTTAAACAAATTTTTAAAAAATAAAAAATAAAATAAAAAATATGTGGGCACCTAAGCGTCCTAAGCGCTAGGCCCCCCAGCCCACGAGGAGCACCTAGCAATTTTTTCAACTATGAATATAACATAAACGAATATGAATTTCAATGTAATTGGAAAATATATGCATATTTGGTTTTGGGTTTTGGTTATATCGGGTAAAATAAGTTGTGCCAAATGCAAAAGTATGTATGGTTTCAGTCATCTATTTAGTATTTTCCAGGATGCTTATGCTTAGAAGATTGTTAATGGCAATGAATTGTGATGGGGTTAGGATGAAAGCATAATAAGCACCTTCCGTTGCGATTTCACGGACTCTTCAAGATTGCTTAGTGCGGGAATGGATTGGCTTTCCATCATACCCATCAAATTCTTCATACGCACACGCATCTGGAAGAGCTGAGCGACAAGTTGACTCACCTAAATCGCGTATCCCTTGTGAGTGTCTAGTAATGTTGTGGATAACATACAAATTATCAGTACAGTGTTTACCTGCTCTTCAGTTTTTCCCGAATCTTGAGCAACACGTTTCCTCCTGTCGGGAGATTCTGCCAATAGCTCAGGCTGCTCCCTCTCCTCTGTAGCAAATGGCAGTTTATTATATGAATCATTCAAATGGAGAGGTAGGTATTCATGAAACTATGTCTAACGCAAATATATAAACAAGTTTGTTTACTAAACCAAACAAAAAATGGGATGGAGGGAGTATCGATCCAAGAAGACAAAATGCTAAAGAAGAGAGAGAACACAAGGTTTAGGTCAAGTGTGAATAACAAACCCGGGGTCATTGCTTCTATTATTGATTCCACTTCTTTTAAGTTCTTCTCAGCATCTCGAATTTGTGCAGGAGTTACCTGTTAACATGTGAAGGAGACGTAAATCTCTTATGCTGGCCTGCCTGGTATCCACAGAATAAAACAAAACAAAAAATAGAGGCAGTTGTGTTACCTTTGCCATCCCAGGAACCATTCCGATAATACGAGACATGGAACCCATCCGTGCAACCATACGAGTTTGCTTGAGGAAGTCATTGAAGTCAAATTTAGCACTCATGATCTTCTTCTGCAGCTCTTCCGTATCTTCTTGGCGCATCTGATCACAATTTGTAGAGATCCACATCAAATTCAGAGCTTACTCTCTCTTCAAATGAAACACAGGAAAGAATATAATGGACCTACAACTTCTTGTGCCTTTTCCACAAAAGACAAAACATCTCCCATCCCTAAAATACGTCCTGCCATACGATCAGGATAGAAAGGTTCAAGGTCCTCCATGCGCTCACCCCTTCCCACAAGTTTGATCGCCTTTCCTGAAACCTACCATGTAAAGTCATGTCTTAAGAGCAAGTCATTGATTGCCCATTAAAAGCAAAAAGTTAAAAAAGCAATGTACCATGGAGAAATCCTTGTAAGGTTCGACAAAGTCATCAAAAAGGGAAAAATGGATCCTACCTCTTTTACACTCAAAGCTGCTCCACCTCTAGAATCCCCATCCAGCTTTGACAAGATGGCACCCGTAATTCCAATTTCAAGATTGAAAGTCGTGACCAGTGCTAAAATTATATCAAAGCAACAGAATTAGAGGATATCTTCAGGCATTCATATTTAAGATGATATGAATTAAGAAATTTCATTAAATTTCAAAATCACGTAATCTTGGAGCCAAAGGCGATGTAATTGTATCATTTAATAAAAATGTAAGTTTTTAACAACTATGGAAAAGAGATATTAACTATATTTAGATTACAAGACAAGAATGTAGTACAAATCATCTCTATGGATATTCCTTAGGACATGTGGCTATTTGTTCTGAAATATTAAAAGAAATGATTAAAAAGAATTGCCAAAAATCCTGCAGATTAGCTACTTCAATAAGCTAAGGATAGAGTACCTGCTGCTTCTTGGCCAGTCATTGCATCCACAACAAGCAAAACTTCGGTGGGATTCAGCACCTGTTTCACTTCTTTCAATTCATCCATCATTGCCTTATCTATCTGATAAAGGTAAAAGGTATAAGAAACAAAAACACATTTCCTCATTTCTGCAAATTATCCCAATTTCATATATAACCTGAAGTCTTCCGGCAGTATCCATTATGACCACATCTATGTTCTTCTTTTTAGCCTCTTCTAAACCTTGTTTAGCAATCTCTGCAGGTTTAATATCTGTTCCAGCTGTATAAACAGGTACATCAACCTGTCCCATTATTAGTAGACTTCATGAGAATGAATAAACCAGAAAATCCGATGTTGTTTTTTCCATTACCGCAATGAAAGAAATCCATTTTGATTGTGAGAATATAATAGTGTTGATCACAGGTCTCTCTTTTTTTTTTTTTCTTTAATTTAAATTGGAAATCATCAATCCTATTCGTAAAACTTGGCATATATTAGAAATTTAGAATCTTGACTACCGTTGAGATAACAATTTCACCATAAGACAAAGCACATTATTAAAAAGTAATATCAAATACCTGTTCACCCAAAATAACAAGTTGGTCTATTGCAGCAGGTCTATACACATCTCCAGCAATTAGCATGCATTTTTTCCCCTGCAATCCAAGCTTCTTGAGTCAGAAATTCTTTTAATCTTAGATAGGTGTGCAAAGGCGGAAACAGAATTTTCAAATAAACAATGGATACAGAAACGTTTACTTGTGGCTTTATACATGTGTTCACATGTGCATGTGTGTGTGTGTGTGAGAGAGAGAGAGAGAGAGGACAAGTTTACTGAATATGTACCAGCTTTTTAAGATATAAAGCTAATTTTGCACTGATAGTGGTCTTTCCAACACCTTGTAGACCGGCTAATAGAATAACTGTGGGGCCAGATTTTGCAAAAATTAGCTCAGAAACCTCTCCACCCATCAGTTTCACAAGTTCGTCATGCACAATCTTCATCAAAAAAATTTATGAAACATGGTTTAGCTTTGTGGGGGAAAAATAAAACAAATGTTTGCAAGTAAACATCACTAAAAAACTTGATCATTAAATATGTAACTTGAAGTATAAGTACAAATAAGAAATTGGCAAGTAATAGCACAGACCAAACATTAGTTTATGCAAATATTGTTCATAAAACTGAAAAAAAATAAGAGCTAACAAGGATTGTTTTGTTTACTGAAATTCTGATAAATCATACTTTAACCATTTGCTGATCTGGTCTCACTCCTCGAATCAAGCCAGTGCCAACAGCTTGATCACTAATAGATTGAACAAATCTTCTCACAACCGGAAGACTAACCTGTCATTCAAGGTGCATATTATAAGTTTGAGGTACATGTTCCATGTCGAAAACACAACCACTAATAGAGCAATTTTGCATACATCTGCCTCTAGTAGAGCCCTCCTAATGTCTCTCATAGGTTCAACAATGTTTTCCTTGTTCAAGACCTCTGAAACACAAGAAACTTAGCCTGTTTCGTGAAAACACTAAAAGCAGTCTACAGGAGCAAGTAGAATTAGAACATGGATACAAAGTAGCACTTCTGAGGAGAAACTTTATAGTGGACGACATAATATATTACCACTCAAATTACTCAGTATTTAAGAGAA
This sequence comes from Ipomoea nil, assembly GCF_001879475.1. Taxonomy (NCBI): domain Eukaryota; kingdom Viridiplantae; phylum Streptophyta; class Magnoliopsida; order Solanales; family Convolvulaceae; genus Ipomoea; species Ipomoea nil. The sequence continues at coordinate 1,511,847 of NW_017617986.1, read as the reverse complement.
ATTCTTCTTTAAAATATATCATGCTTGTGATAACCAATACTGAGGTCAATCAATCCACGGGCAACCATTGAATATGGAGTGTGAAACTTGTACAAAATTTATACATCGGGTTATAGATAACTATCTATAACTACTCCATTATATATTTAATTAATCCACTAGTAAAACAGGCCAGTTTGAGACTGTGAGCGAAAAAAACATCTTATATTTTGGACACTGTCTTCCTTCGTATTTCATCAAAAAGTAGCACACCAAGCTTGGTGCTTCATTAGTTCAATTGACAAACCATCACTGACTAGTGCAATGAGCATTTACTTCAAATGCAAGGAAAATTACAGTAACGCATTTACTTTGTCGGAAACTAACATTACTTACAAATTATGCAAATATTATTCATAGTAGAAATGAATGTTCTTAGGGATTCAGCAAGTGTGGTGGTGAGTAATGGGTGCATGATTCAAATTGCTGGCCTTGAAAAGGTCTTCTCATATGCATGCATTATACCTTTTCCAAGATTTGAAAACCAATCACTGACATAAAATGCAGAAAACACAATGCAATATGGTTCTAATACTTAGCAACTTAGGTTCAATCCTCACAAAAACCTTATTAACTCTGCATTACTTGTTGAACATATGAACTTATTCGGTGCATTTTATTGAAGTCGACAACAAACAAGAAAGATCTCAGCTCATAATCCTAAATTACAATTAAAACTATATTATCTACAACAAAATATATGAAGTTTGAAGTGAAAGCTAAGTTGAGATAATAATGAGAACACACCTTCCCCTCTAAGCTTGGTCCAGGCGGATTCAAGTCCGGTGGTGAGCTGCCCGAACATTTCAGCTCTGATCACACCGCGCATTTCCCTTCTGAAACTCACTACATTCTTGGAATTTATAAACCTCCACGCCTCTCTCTGCCACAATAACAAAAAGGGAACTGTAAAATGATAATAATTGAAAGAAAAAGCACAGAAAATTGCAGAATTGGGAGTGTTTAGTTGGACTTACGGTGAATGAGTTTCGAGAAGAGAAAGAGAGGGAGTGGGTGGAAGCAGGCCAAGAAGAAGGAAGAGAAAGATAGGAGGTTTTGGGATTTGAGAGGGAGATTTTGGTGAGCGAAGGTGAGAAATGGCGGGAAGCAACGGTGGACGAGAAAGTTTCCATGGGGATTTTATTTATTTTCCGATGGCCGGAAATGGAAGAGTTTCCGGCTGTTTCTCAGTCTAACATGAAACTCTCCGACAGTGTTGAGTCATCGGAGATTCTGGTAATGTAATGGACTATTTTATCTTCTTTGAAGTGTAATCCAATCCTCTCTGTGTTATCCATTCACCTCTGCTGGTCCCCACTCCCTCCTTTGGAAATTACTCTCCCTGTTAAGTCTCTTTGTATTTGAGTCGAGTTTTTTGCACTTTTGGTCCCACGACTATAATGGCACTAGCAAAATTGATCCAAGACCTTTTAACCTTGCAATTTTAGTCCACGACTATTGATTTTTTTGCAAAAGGATGGTCTTTCCGGTCACTTTTTCGTCAAAATTCCACCGAAAAAAAAAATCTCCATTTTTAACAGGGCTAAAATTGACATTTTACTTATTTCAAAAAATAAAAGAAAAAAATTGACATTTGACTACATACAATATTACTGGGCTACATACTACTGCCCCAGGCGGCGGAGTTTCTGGAGCAGGCAGGGCTGTCAGTAAGCGGCGGAGCGACCGTGGCGTTCCCCGAGCTAGTTGGGTTATCCGGCAGCAGCATTGGAGACGGAGCCAGCACGCCTGCCGGATCATTCGAAGACATCGGAAAAGTTTCGCTGTATAGATTTTTGGCGAGAGAAGCGGCGGAGATTCTCAAATGCAATCGCTTATATATATTTTTTTTGTTGAGATAAGTAAAATGTCAATTTTAACCCTGTTAAAAATGGAGATTTTTTTTTTCCGGTGGAATTTTGACGGAAAAGTGGCCGGAAGGACCATTTTAGCAAAAAAATCAATAGTCGTGGACTAAAATTGCAAGGTTCAAAAGTCGTGGATCAATTCTACTAGTGCCACTATAGTCGTGGGACCAAAAGTGCAAAAAACTCTATTTGAATCACATTATGACTCTCAACCCTAGTCTTTATATAATTCTTCTTGTATATATTTGCCAGTATTATTATTAAATACAATTCTATCACTTCTCATCTAGTATCAATTAGTTATGATTTTTTTTTCACAATTACTAAATCTACAATCGAACCAGAAGATTTTTTGGTCCAAGATTAACAAATTGAAATTCACTGGTTGATGTGGGACGTTGCGAAGACGAGAAACGACGAACAAAAAAATTAAAGAAAACTGGTGTGCAAGGCTGAGGCTAATTTCGAATTGATGTCTTCAAGAAGAATGGGTGGTGACAATTGGAGTCGCGGCAGTCCGCACCAAGGTCAACAGCGTGACGAATGTAACTTTAATATTTAGTGTCAAATTTTTTATTGTTTCGGCCACACGGGAGCCAATTGTTTTCGGAATTTTGATGAACATTGTCAAATTTGTAATGGTTTCGGTCACACGGGAGCTAATTGTTTTCGACGCTATCATGAACAATGTCAAATTTGTAATGGTTTCGGTCACACAGGAGCCAATTGTTTTCGACGCTATGATGAACAGTGTCAAATTTGTAATGGTTTCGGTCACACGGGAGCCAATTGTTTTTTACGCTATGATGAACAGTGTCAAATTTGTAATGGTTTTCGGCCACACGGGAGCCAATTGTTTTCAGCATTATTCAGGGGCTCTGGGTTCTCAGGTTAATTTGGTGTTTCAGCATGGTTTGGGTGCTAAAACCTCGTCAAACTCTCATACTTGAGTTCCGGACACTAGAGCCACAAATCATGCAACTCCAGACATAGTTGCCCTTTCTTCCTCTGAGAAGTACACTAGTAATGACACTTTACGTGTCGGTGATGGTATGGGCCTGTCTATTAGTCGTGTTGTTCATGCTACTTTTGATACCCCTTCTAGGTCTTTTACGATGTCTGATATATTGCATGTTCCTGGTCTGTATACCTCTTTATTATCTATTCAACGTTTTGCTACAGATAACAATGTGTTCTTTGAGTTTCATCATTCTTTTTTTCTTGTGAAAGATATCACCACCAAAGGAAATCCTCCTATGGGGCAGTAGTCCGGGTGGCATATACAGTTTGCATGTTCCAAGTTCGTTTCCTTCCATGTTTCTCTCTACTTGTGCTTCCGCTTCGATTTGGCATAATCTTTTGGATCATCCCCATCAACGTGTCCTCAGTCAAATTCTTCAGTCTTGTCCAATTAGTGGCTCTAGTCGTACTATTCGTTGTTCAGCGTGTCAATTGGAAAAATCTGCACGTTTTCCTTTAGCACGTGTTGAGTCTAATAGTTCCGATGTTCTAGATTTGATATACATCGATATTTGGGGACTAGCTCCTTTGCTATCCTCCAATGGTTATCGTTATTTTGTCATCTTTGTTGATGATTATTCTCGTTACACCTGGTATTTTCCTATGAAGCAGAAATCTGATTTTATGTCATATTTGATCAATTTCGTGCTTTAGTTGAACATTCATTTAATCGTCAAGTCCATTCAATCTGATCTAGTTGCTGAATATAATAAATTACATTCTTTGTTTGTGCAACTAGGCATTAATCATAGCCAGTCATGTGCCTACACTCATGAACAAAATGGTCGTGTCAAACGAAAGCATAGACACATAGTTGAAGCGGGTTTAGCCCTCTTAGGCCATGCCTCTATTTCATATAAATTCTGGAATTTTTCCTATGAAACTGCAGTTTATTTAATCAACAAAATGTCATATGTTGTATTAAATAACTCCAGTCCCCATTTAAAGTTGCATAACTCCCATCCCTCCTACTCTTTTCTTCGTGTCTTTGGGTGTCTATGGGGTCCATGGTACAGTTAGCCGGAATCTCTGAGTCACGTACGACTGGTAGGTTCTAGGACTCAATAGTTCCCCTTGCGGGCATACCGAGTGCGACCCGGTACATGGTCGATTAATGTGCGAACTGGGACTTTGGAGTGGAAAGATGTATTTTCATGGGTCGCCCTCGTTCCGTATATGAGTTCTTTCTAATTTATCGTATCGTTTTTCGTGTTCTGGAAACACGTCTTCCTATTCCATCTTTTCTCGAATCTCCTTTAACGGATGGAAACCCAGAACCATCCCTCACTTCGGAACCCTCTGCTAACAGTTGCGCGATGTTTTACGCGAATCCACGTTCGAAGGACATCATACCAAAGTCGTAGATCTTCTCCCTTATTCTAGTAGAGAGGAATCCCCTTCTCCAAGATACGTCTGCGAGAGTGCCAACTCGACCACACGCCGAACAGAGAGACCGGCTTTCTCGAAGAGCTTTCTTCGCATGCTTGAGCGAGCGCATCCCCTTATCCGTATCTCAAACCATACAATCGTCACAAAATGTCATATTGTTCATCTCCATGTGTCTTCTTAGGATATCCTGAGTCGTTCCGGGGGTATAGGTGCATGGACTTACAAACTAACAAGATTTATGTGTGCAGGCATGTGAGGTTTGATGAGACAGTCTATCACTTTGCTACTAAAAATAATTTGCAAGCATCTCCTCCAGTACAGATCACTCCATGGGCTGAATCAGGTTTTTACCCGGCCGCGATCATCACTACCCCGCCTGGGCAGCCCCACGGCAGCATCGACGCCGCACTACCGTCGCAGCAACTGCTCGTCACCCAGTCAGCCGGCATGTCCGAACACGAACCTACGGATCACACCGTACAGTCGGCTGCCAGGCCCCGTGGTCGGCCTTGGGTAAGACCGTGAAATCAGCCGTTCGGAATCACGTAATGAGTACTCAGAGTCGGTCTCAGGTTCCACCATCAGCTTTAACGGTTCAGGTTTGTCCTTCAGATCCCACTTGTTACACTCAGGTAGTTAAGTACCCAGAATGGCGTGCAGCCATGGATCAAGAATTTAATGCCCTTCTTCATAATCAAACATGGTCTCTCGTACCATCACAGGAAGGTATGAATATTATTGGGTGTAAGTGGATCTTTCGTACAAAACAAAAGACAGATGGCTCCATTGAGAGACATAAGGCAAGATTAATAGCAAAAGGGTTCAATCAGGTGCCTGGACAAGATTTCTTTGATACTTTCAGTCAGTGGTCAAGCCAACTACAGTCAGGTTACTTCTTTCTCTGGCTTTATCATCAGGGTGGACTGTTAGGCAACTTGATGTTCATAATGCCTTTTTAAATGAAAATCTATCTAAGGTTGTGTACATGAAACAACCACCTGGTTATATTGATACTTAGTACCCAAATCATATTTGCTTACTGAAAAGGTCTCTTTATGGATTAAAACAGACACCTAGGGCTTGGTTTAATCGTTTGCACACATTTTTACTATCCATTGGTTTTGAGCCATAAAAAATGGATGTATCCTTATTTTACTACTCACAGGGATCTGCTTGCGTATATCTATTAGTTTATGTGGATGATATACTTATGATGGGGAGTGATCAGGATCTAGTTACTCAGTTAGTGTCAAAACTTTCTACTGCTTTTAAAATTAGAAATCTTGGCGAATTTGGATTTTTTCTTGGAATTGAAACAGTTAAATGCAATGATGGAATTTTGCTTTCACAACAGAGATCCATGAATGACATTTTAAAACATGCTGGAATGGCAGAGTGTAAAGAACTATCTACTCCTATTTCCACTTCAAAAACCGTGGTCATTGATACAACCTTGTATGATGATCCTACACAGTATAGGAGTTTGGCTGGTGCATTACAGTATTTAACTATCACTCGTCCTGATCTTTCCTTTGCAGTCAATCAGCTATGTCAACACATGCATGCTCCTACAGTTTCTCACTGAGAGCAATTTAAAAGAGTTTTGAGGTACGTTAAAGGAACTGTTACTTTGATTTACGAGTCAGGAAGTCATCTTCCAAGGAAATTCATGCCTTCTCTGATTCTGACTGGGCTGGCTGTCCAAATGACAGAAAATCTACAAGTGGCTTTGATGTGTTTTTTTGCTCTAACCTTGTGTCCTGGGTCTACAAGAAACAAAGAACTGTTGCTAGATCTTCTACTGAGGCTGAATATAAAGCTCTAGCAGATGTCTGTGCTAAGGTAATTTGGATTATGTCACTTCTGCGAGAAATCAAGGTTCCAGGTATCTCTGTCCCTAAATTATGGTGTGACAATCTTAGGGCTACATATATGTGTGCTAATCCCATCTTTCATGCGTGCAACAAGTACGTAGAGATAGACTATCATTTTGTGAGAGATAGAGTTGTTGTTGGAGATATTCAAGTCAATTTCATCTCAACAAAAGATCAATTTGCTGACATATTTACTAAAGCTTTGCCTAGTCCTATGTTTTCTTTTCTTAGAGACAAGCTACAGGTTACTAGTATACCATGTGCTTGAGTGGGAGTATTAAGACTCTTTGTATTTGAATCACATTATGACTCCCAGTCCTAGTCTTCCTATAATTCCTCTTGTATATATTCCTCAGTTACAGTTGTTATTACATTCATTCAATACAATTCTATCAGTTCTCATCCTCCCAACCCTCCTTTGAAAATTACTCTATTCAATAAATTTCAATTTTTGTCCATTAACTATTATACGGAGCGTTATGCTGTGCAACTGTGTGCACCATGCATGGTGCACACGGTTGCAAAACGACGCCGTTTCATTTTTTAAAAAAAATTCGTTCAGATCGTCGTTAACGGCGTTAATCGGTTTCCATTCGTATTCAAACAGTATGATATATCCATAATTTCATAATTATATACCCACAATTTCATAACTATATATCCAAAACTTCATAACTATATATCCAGAATTACATAACTATATATTCATAATTTGACAACAGTATATTCAGAAATAATAACTACACATTCATAATTTCATATCCATATATTCATAATTTCACAACTAGACATTCATAATTACATAACTCCATATTCAGAATTCTTAAAGTGGTTGTTCACAGAGAACCATATCCATAATTGCATAACTACACATCCATAATTTCAAAATTATATATCCACAACTTCATAACTATATAGAGGAAATTTTAATTTTGGTCATATGACTATAGGGATCTTGTTAATTTTAGTCCCTGACTTTTAAAAGTGTCAATTTAGTACCTTAACTATGCAATTTTTGTCAATTTTAGTCACTCCGGCCAAATTGGCGGCCAAATTTCGTCGGAAAATTTTAATAGTTAAAATAATGGGGGTATTTTGGTCATTTCACGCCTCTTTTCTTCTTCTCCGGCGAGTCCATCTCTTTCTCTCCCGTTTTCGACGTTCTTTCTCCCTCTAAACCCTACCTTTAATATCATCAAGCCTCCTTTCCTCATCATCTTAGTTCATTGCATTCACCAGAAACGGGAGAGGAAGGGATGGACTCGCCTGCGAAGAAGAAAAGATACGTGAAATGATCAAAATATCCTCATTATTTTTATAATTAAAATTTTCCGTCAAAATTTGGCTGGCAATTTAGTCGGAGTGACCAAAATTGACAAAAATTGCATAGTTAAGGTACTAAATTGACACTTTTAAAAGTCAAGGGCTGAAATTAACAAGACCTCTATAGTCATATGACCAAAATTGAAATTTCCTCTAACTATATATCCATAACTTCATAACTATATATTCAGACTTGTATAACTATATATTCATAATTACACGTCGATTGGAGTTTTTGTAAAAAAAAAATAATAATAAAAAAAAATTGATTGGTGGAGTTAAACGGTGCTACTAATGGCACCGTTACTGCATCATATTAAACGGTGTCGTTTTGCAACCGTGTGCACCATGCATGGTGCACAACATAATTTGCGAATTGAGAAGAGGGGACTTAGGCGACCCAGAAACGTTCGTCGGAAAAATTTTCCGGTGGACGGAGACGTCCCACGCGCCGGCGCGTGGCGGAGGTGGCGACGGCGACGGCGGCGCGTGAGGCCCACGCGCAGGGCAGTTCGCCGGGAAACTCTGCAGCTATGGTCGCCGGACTCCGGCGGACCCTTCTGAACCGGCGGTGACGACAGGAGATCGTCGGAAAAAAAAGATTATTGAAGTGGCTCTAATACCATGTGAATAGGTTTTAGAATAAAATACCTTGGAGCAGCTCTCTCTGTCTCACACACATTAGGGAGATTTCAGCTCTCTATATATGTAGGGGCAAGATGGCAACTGATATGGAAGTTTCCATACACCTCAAACCTAATCTCTAGGTTTCCTAATATATAGGATTCTCAATATTAAAATTCTATAACACGGATTTTGCGCTATTATACATGAATTACATTACATTTGGTCCTTGACTATTAAAATTTTTTTAATTAGGTGTATAACTATATAATTTGTATCATTTGATCCTACCATCCAATTTTCCAGTCAACTATTGGCGGAAGTACACCTTCCCGAAAAAAAAACAAATATAATGTTTCTTCCAAAAGAAGCAAATGGAGTGCTCCTTCCGAAATCGGGCAATAGTTGACTAGAAAATTAGACGTAAAAACCAAATGTGATACAAATTACATAGACATTCGTCCAATTAGAAATTTTTAATAGTCAAAGACTAAATGTAATTACATAGTCATGCACCTAAGTAAAAATTTTTAATACTCAAGGACTAAATGTGATTCATATATGATAGTTTCTTACTATATTTTACTCCTTTTGTCAATTTTATATTTTGTGTTTGATTTAGTTACTGAGACTTAACTAAAGTTATCCCAAAAAAAATCAAATTTTAAAATAAGTCAAAAATATTTTTTTTTTTAAAGTAGGTAAAAGAATGAGTTAATTTAACCAATGAATAATAAACATGACATGTAAAATTTAACCAATGAGTAATAAACATGACATGTAAAATGGGACAAAGAGAATAATTTGTAAATTATTTTTTATACTCTGGTTTCAAAATTCAATGTGATTATCAAACATGGATCATTCTTAATTTATATATATATATATATATATATATATATATATATATATATATATATAAGTTGAATCCGAACAAATCTTTCAATTTAGTATTAGAGTTAGATCTATTTCATAATACATCCCTTCATTTATAATGGTTAGCTAAGAAACATGAACTTTGGATGCACTAGGATTGATAATCAAGATTAAGGCATAAAGAAAAATCAGGAGCCATGGATTCATATCTGCATCTACCAGCATCAATATTGGACTAACTGAAAAAGTGTGTTGTTATATTGAAATATTTGTTTCATATGGGAGGGAATTGCAATCCGGTGGAATTACAATTCCCTACAACCAAACAATGTAATTGAGACCTTCATTGAATTGCAGTTCAATTACTACTCAATTATATTCAACAAAACGCCCTGTTATAGATTGTTAGATCCATAAAACTATAGGCACTTTGGGATTGCTGTAACTAAGTAGCCACACCATAAGCAACCAAGCTTTGCCAAAGCCCCATGAACAAACAGTCAGCCTTCGGTGTCGGTTACTGATGGAATAATCTTGCTCTTCAACAAGCTGGAAACCATATGCGTTCCTGACACAACATCGAATTCTAATGCTTCCAGTGTAGGGTTGTTGTGTCACTTAAACACAGACCCAAGGATTATGTCATGCCATTCACTTCTACAACTGCATCAGTTCCAGAAACACATACGTCCTCAAGAAATGGAATCGTCTTCCATACTGTCAGCTTCATAGAATCGCTAGTTTTACCTAGAGAGTGAAAAGAATGTTATCATACAATCTCTGCAATTCGTATTCTTAAGTATGTATAGAAAATTTGAGCCTAACCATCAGTTCTGGTGCAAATGGCAGCATAATGAGAACCATCCAACTCAATTAGTGCAAACTGCCAGTTGCTTGTACTGCTGTGAGGACTGTCAAGGTAATCTACAGTTATTTCAGATGCCTGAGGAAATGTACATATGGACAGTAGTAGTAGAACATTAATGTTTGAATTGGAAAAGTTATATGGACTATGTATGATTGCAAAATACTGAAAAAGAATGTTTTGTGAAAAAAAGGAGGAACTGAAGGCTGTATAAAACTGAATATTTTTAGGGAATGAATGGTTCAGCAACTCAATATTTAGCTTCAAATGTGTTACAATAGCCTATAAAGGCTTTCTGGAATAGAATATGAAGCACGCCACTTATTAGCTCTACTGAAAGAGATTGTATTGATCTACCTTGGAATCTGAATTCAAAGAGTGATGAGAGCTTCCTCCAACAGAATTCCTAAATCGAATAGTAAATGTATTGAAAGGAGCTCCTGAGAACCCTATACCCAATGCTTTGACATATGCCTCCTGCAAGCAAATAGCATACTAGAAATGTTAATAAACTTATTCGAGTGCAAAACATGTAATGCATTCACATATGCTGACCTTCAGGGTCCATAATTTTATAAATTCCTGGTGCTGAACTTGGGAATCACCAATAGAACATAAGACTTTATATTCATGTTCGGAAAAGTATCTTCAAGCTAAATTTAAAATATTGTTCTTTACTGTCCTCTGGTTTTCTTCCACGTCAATACCTATCTATGGAGGAAAACATTGCTGTTTTACTTAAGATTATTTCAACAATTAATAGGAATACTTCATCATAAAGAGACACCGTATATATATGCAAAGAAGGGGCAGAATACTAACAGGAGAATCAACAGTCACTCTACAAGCTATCAGAGAAGTGGTGCGTGAGATATTGAAATGCAATGGAGGCGGTTGCCAATGATCACTATGCTGCCACTCTACCTATAAACAATGGGTGTTCTAGATTACTTGCGATATATCAAAGCGAGGTAAAGCAAAACAGAACCAACCTCAGGCTTCCCGTGAATGTTCTTTCTAAATTTCAGTGATCTTGGATCAACATGAGAATTTATCTGATCTAAACAAAACCAGTATTGATACAACACAGAAAGGCAGCTATAGATAAATAAAATCGAATAACCATGTTATCAAGAAAAATTCAATAGGGTTACTTACATCTGGCAACGGTTGTTCGAACCAATGCACGTGCAAGCAGAGCAGTTTTCCTGTGCTCATCTCCATGCAAACGAAGCACATTTTCCTTCTCAGATGCTGACAGAATTTCCATGTATTGTTTTAACAGTGCCTCACTCATTACTTCATTGGGTTTTACATACCAAAGATGTGTTTCTCTAAAATCACAATAAATCCCACAAAATCCTCGTCAAGAAAATTCAAACCCACAATTATACAATAAAAAGAATACATGCTTTTGTCAAAACAAAAACAAAAACAGAAAGAGAGTGTGTACTTTGGAGATGGTAGTTGAACGGGAGTCAAAGAGGGTGAACAAGTGAATAGTTTCCGATAAAAGGTACACTGCATCCCATTCCAAGACTAACCCTTTCCACGAAGAAGATGAATTTCTGCATACAAATGAAATAAAGATTGTATATTTTCTACTTTGTTATGACAATCGAAAATCTTAAATTAAATTGGATGAAATTTAATGATAAATACCAATCTTACCGGGCGGCAGAATCCTTCAATACCTCAATTAAATTGGATTTCAATTCGGAATTGAATTTTGATACCCATTACTTCAGCTCGTAGAGGAAAACAAAGAACCCGCTACCTGCCTACAATCCGGTAATTTACCGTGCTATATGCTTTCCTGACGCCCCCAAATTGTTAATAGATACCCAGCCAACTTGCAAAGCTGATGATTTCCTAGCTTCATGCATATTAGCATATACCTATGCTTGAGTGCTATCTATCCACTTACGGATCAAGAAGAAGATGAAGTGTTGTTTTTGATGTTATCAGACTTTTTTTTTTTTTTTTTTTTTTTTTTAATATAAATAATCATATAAATAATCCGCGGTAAAAATAGTTAGGTTTTTAATATTGTGGAGTAAATATGTTGAAATTATAAATATTTTTATTATAAATAATAAAATTAAAGATGAAATTATAAACAATTTAGAGAAAAGCGTCAAATAGACCCCTAAGCTTTACTCCAAAGGTCAATCAGGCCCCTAAACTTTAAAAAAGTTCAATTAAACACTCAAACATGTCAAATTGGGTTAATGTAGCTCAAAAACCGGTAAATGACCTATTATTACAGGTCATTTCAATTCCGACGACGAAATTCGGCCACCGGTGACGGATTCCGGCGGCCGGCGAGAATTTCTGGCGGTCGGTAAGATTTTTCGACGGCCGGCGAGATTTTCCGGTCGTCTTCCACTGGAGAAGACGACCGTAAGGCCGCCTTCTCCAGTGGAGAAGACGACCAGATCTAGTTGTCTTCTCCATTGGAGAAGACGACCGTCTGGTGGTCGTCTTCTCCATTGAGAAGACGAGCAGACGGCCACGGCCAGATCTGGTCGTCTTCTACTGGAGAAGACGACCGGACGGCCGTCTTCTCCACTGGAGAAGGCTGTAGACGGTCGCCTGCCGCCTTCTCCAATGGAGAAGACGGCCATCCGGTCGTCTTCTTCAGTGGAAGACGACCGGACAGTCGGAAAATCTCGCAGGTTGCCAGAAAATCTCGTCGGTCGCCGGAATCCGTCACCGGTGGCCGGATTTTGTCGCCGGAATTGAAATGACCTGTAATAACAGGTCATTTACCGGTTTTTGAGCTTCATTGACTCAATTTAACATGTTTGAGTGTTTAATTGAACTTTTTTTAAAGTTTAGGGGCCTAATTGACCTTTAGGGTAAAGTTTAGGGGCTTAGTTGACCCTTTGGAAGTGTTCATTTATTTGAAAGTGTTCATTTATTTGAATATTAATAAAAATTTATCACCCAAATTACTTGAATAATATATGCCTCTGCTTTTTATAATTATCTTGGAAAAATTGATATTGTAATATGATTTAGTCAATTATATTATTACTAAAATAAATATGTGAAAATGTTAGGAATAAAGTGTAATGGTTTTGATATGCCAAATATGTATTTGTAGATCCCCCAATTTTATTTCATAGGTCTAGTAGAGTCTTAGACCATGATCGGGAAATTATTTAAATTGGAAAAGAGAAAAACAGAGGAAGATGCATGAAAATAGAAAAAGAAGATATAAAGCCTAAAATCAAGAATTTGTCTGGAGAAAATGACAAATTGAAGAAGAAGATGAATGATACAATATCCATGTCGCTACTACTCAAAGAAATATCCCAGAAGAATTTTCGTGAAAGAAAATTAAGATTGGAAGAATGCATGAAATTGACTTGGAGACCAAGCATCTATGGAAAGAAAGGAGTACATCAAAGAAGATTAAAGATTTAATCAATAGTTGTACAGACGAAGTGGATGATGCTTGATATGTTATGTAAAATGCCTTAAGTTTGAATCTCACCATTAATAATTTTACAAGGTAAAATTTGAGATGCCAAAATTAATTAAGTCTGATGGAGTGAGGAATTGGGAGCTGACCAGGAGAAGGAGATGGAGCCATAGCCAATAAGGGAGAAAGAAAGCGAGATCAAATAGGAGAAGTCTGGGAGCCATAGCCAATAAGCAAGGGAGAAATTTTTGCCTCACAATTGAGCCAATTTCAGCTGGGAGCTTGGGAGCCATAGCCAATAAGCAATTGAAATTGGGAGCTGGGAGCTAGTTTCACAGAAATTGAAAAATCAATTGAAATTGACAATTGAGCCAGTGTAGAACCGATTCGAAGAAGACATGGAGATCAAATTGAATGGAAATAAAATAAGTCTGGGAGCCAATTTCGAAGTCAAGGTCAACATAATTCAAATTGGGAAGCAAAAGTCAAAGTCAATTGGGAGTTTTGGAGCCAATTGCAAGTCAAAGTCAATTGGGAGCCAATTACAATGGAGAAATTCAAAATTGGGTGTCAATTACAAGTCAATTGAAATTGGGTGTCAATTACAAAGGAGAAATTTAAATTGGGAGGAAGTTCAAAGCCAGTTTGAAGTCTGAGAACACCCAGACGTGAGAATGAAGAAGATGAAGATGAACTTACAGTGAAAATATTATCACAAGGAAAAATACTAGTTTAACTAGTATGGGATTAAATTGAAGACTATTTTTAAATCCCAAAGATACAAGGACCACTTCAGAGCTGATCAGAGAAGTCATTCTACACCAAAACAGAGACCCAGATATTCCCACTCAACGTTAAACCAGAGGAATATCAGAGGAAGTTTGAGAGCTCATTTACATGGAGATGAAGATCCATCAACGGCTAGCTTATCTCTTTCTGACATCTTTGCAGAAGATAAGATAAGATCTCTGACAAAAAGATACAAGATTTCAAAAATGAGAGCGTCTCTTTCCAACGGACAGATTCTCATTACCAGCTATAAAATGATGAAGATATGAAGACTTGAAGATGCGGGGAACACACGAGCAAGACATACGAAAAGGAGCTTAATAGAGCAATAGAGCAAAAATCTCATTTGGTACAGAGCATACAAAAAATCTTCAAGTGAGAAGTGAGAAAAGAAAAAGAACTCAGAGAGTTTCAAGAGAAAAATATTCCAAGAGTTCTTAAACAGAGCAAAAATATCAAGTTCTTTACTTGATATATTCAAAGAGAGAAAACACTCAGAGCTATCAAGAGAAATCATTCCAGAGTGTTTATCTTCATCAAAGAGACTTGCGCATCATTGAAGATCATCTACAGAGTCTCAGAAGTTGGAAGCAAGACAACACTTGTTTTGGAGCAAAACAAGAGAAGGGAGGAAAGTAGCACGGAGCTGTGAAATCCTGGATTGTCACACGGAGCTGTGAGATCCGAAGCAGCAGTGTCGGAGGCACTGGGTGTGATTGGTGTGGGCTTGGTGATCAAAGCACCAGATCATGGATACGTTTCTACCGGAGTGTGGAAGACGGGGGGAAAGTAACGCGGAGTCGTGAAATCCTGCGATAGTAGCGCGGCGACGTGAAACCCGAAGCAGCAGTGTGGTGTCACTGGGCGTGATTAGTGCAGGCTTTGTGATCAAAGCACTAGATCACGGAAATTCATTGTATCTTGGAACCAATGAGTGGTAGATATAGTGAATTGCTCTTGGAGATAAGAGCAAGTGGAGTAGGAGGATTACACCACCTCGCGAACCACTATAATTGTCTTGTGTTCTTTACTACTTTCTTTACATACTGCTCTTTACATATTCGCTCTACACGAGATATACTGCTCACACAATCTCACACACACTTTATGTTTATTTATTTCCGCTGTGCACCATACTCTAACAATCTAGTTAAGAGTTTTGGTTTATCTCTGGCTTAACAATTGTTGTGCTGTGCGAAAAAGTTTGAAAGTCTATTCACCCCCCCCCCCCCCCCCCTCTAGACTTTCACCTTACCTCTTTTGGGACCAAAAATTGGTATCAGAGCCTGTAACCTATTTGAGTCAGTTTATACCAACCTTTGGTATTAAAACACGTTGCCCAACTGGGTTAACTGTTTTTGACTGCTAGGCTGATCCATTCTACAAAGTGTGTGAATTGGATTAATCTTTCATATCTCTCGTGATGATGATGAAGAAAGATTTAGCTCAAAATCTATTATTCTCACTTGATAAATTTGATGATTGGAAAGTTCGTATGCAGGTACACTTATCGGCTTTACACGATGAAATGTGGGAAGTTATTTCCACTGGCCCTATAGTAATATTAAAAATCAATACGGCATTTGTTATATCCCCGGATGCTCCACAGAACGTACAAAAGCCAAAATCGGAATGGACATCGGACGATAGAACGCGGAATAATCTTGACAATATTGCCAAGGATATTCTATTCAAAGCCGTAGATGATACAATATTTCCGAAGATCCGAAAGTGTGCCACTGCCAAAGAAATATGGGAAACTCTCATCAAGATTGGCGAAGGAGATGAACAAGAAAAAGACAATGAGCTTACAATCGCCATGAAGAAGTTTGAAGATTTCAAAATGCTCTCAAATGAAAGTGTTGCAGACATAGAAGCTCGAATGATCAAAGTTCTTGGAGAGATTAGTGATCTTGGCAAAAATATTAGCCAAAAAGAAATTAATCTCAAAATCCTACGAGGCTTACCATTTGCAAGGTGAATCCACCAACCAAAGGTTGTGTTGGACCTCCTTGGGTCCGAAAACCCAAAAACCAACACTGGCGCCGTCCGTGGGAATCGAAACAAAGAACTACGTGACTCTCTGAGCAAGGCAAGACCCGAAGTCGACCGAAGAAGCGTCACAAGCATGTCGGAAGGACGAGACCAAGCGAACAATCATAATGGCGAAATTGAGGCAGATCTAAGAGATCAGTTGAACCAACGAAACGCTCAGAGTCAGGAAAACGAAACGGCACCGGTGAACCGGCAGCCACCCATGATACCCCTCACCCCGGAACAACTCCACGCGATCGGGCGAGCCTTCACCGACGCAAGTCGAGGAGTGAGGGAGCAGTCAGTTTCTCGACCGATGCCTCGCCATCAACAACCGTCTCAGAGGCCGGAAGACAGATAGGAAAGCCGACGGGCGGAGAGCCAACCAGTACGATCAGTCCATTCGAGGCTGGGTCCGAATGCCGGGCGGCAGCCTGCGCGAGAGCGACTAGGGGAAAGGGAGCCCAGCCGCGCACCAGCAGGGCCCCGAGATCGGGAAATCGGTCGGGAAAGAGCTCGCACCCGGAGAACTAAGACTCGGACACGACGGACCGAGCGCGTAACGCGCAATGACGACCGACCGGCTGAATCAGAGGTCGGCGAAAGTACGGAATCCACAGGAAACCACACTCGCAATGAAGGTGACGTGGCCCAATTGGCCCGAGAGGTACGAGATCTGAAAGAACAAATGGGGAGAAAGACCAAATCCCCTGGGCAAACGTTACTCACCGCTTTGCCGTTCTCCTCCGAGATCATGTCCTACAAAGTGCCCGGCGACTTCAAATTCCCGGAACAAGCCACCTTCGACGGATCTGGAGACCCACGCGAGTATCTACTTAGCTATCAAGCCAAGATGCAGGTCTTGGGAGTTCGATACCCGGTGATGTGTCGCGCCTTCTTGCCCACGCTGAAAAGCTCGGCACAAAGGTGGCTGGTGGCGCTGCCTCCGAAGTCGATTCACAATTTCGAGGAACTGGCCTACTGCTTCATGAGCCATTACGCGGCCAACATCAAACCACAAAAGGATCTGACTCACCTGGGAGACGTCCACCAAGAGGAAGGCGAGTCTCTGAAAGCCTACTTGGTTCGATGGCAAAAGGAGATCCAGTCTATCGAGGAGGTTGAAGATCAGACCGCGCTTACTTTCTTCATCGAGTCCTTGCGATCCGGGCAACTATACCGGGATCTATGGGATAACCGCCCGGCTACCTACGCAGAAGCCATACACATGGCCAATAAAAGGGCTAACACGGAGCAGGCCATGAAGCATAAACGAGAACGCGAAGTCGGAGGATCCGTTGGCGGAAAGAAGACCCGCGCAGAAATCAAGGAAAGGCGGCCGGAAGGGGCTCGGCGACCCGACGCTAGGCGTCCCTACGACAAACCTATGGTTCATCCCTATAGGGCGGTTCCTCAACACCCGGTACACGAGGTTCAAGCGATTGCTCCACCTCCGCCCCCGCCGACTGACGAACGTGTGGCGAATGAAGAGACATGTAAGAGTTCTAAGTACTGCCGCTATCATAAATCTTACACTCATATCACGGAGGAGTGCTTTTATTTGAAGAAGGTCATGGAAGGAATCATCCAACAAGGGAACCCGCCTCCTAATCAGTGGAGACGAAGGTCAGTCGCACGGGAGGACGATGATCCCGCGATCGCCGCCGAGAATAGCCACGGCAAACGTCCGGCCACTGAGGAGGACGAGGCCCAGTGGCGTCAGAAGCCAGTTATTAATATGATAGTCGGCGGACCGGAAGGCGGCGACTCGACGAATACCAGAAAGGCCTGGGCTTGACAGCTATACGTCGGGACAGTGTACCGGCGCGAAGAAAGCTCAAAGAAGGCATGCCGGGAGCCGATCACGTTCACTGACAAAGATTTTCCCACGGGGGAGACACCACACCGAGATGCGCTGGTCATAGCAATGCACAGAAATGGAGTTGTCGTTCGACGAATCCTGGTCAACACCGGAAGCAGTGTCAACGTGCTATACCTTGAGACTTTCACGAAGATGGGATTAACTCGAGAACAGCTGAATCCAGTCAAGACACCACTCGCCGGTTTCAGGGGAGACTCGGTGGAAGCAGAGGGGTCCATCACCCTGCCGGTGGAAATCGGCAGCTATCCCGATGTACAGAAGCTCAGCATGAAATTCATCGTGATAAATTTAGTCTGCTCACACAATGCTATACTCGGCCGACCAGGCCTAGAGGATCTGGGAGCACTAATCTCCATCGAGCAATTCTGCTTGAAATTCCGCACGCCGAACGGGATAGGAACGGTGCGTTGTGATAGAAGGGTCGCTCGCGACTGCTACCTGCAAGCCTGTAGGTGGATGGGCAAGCGTGGAATGAAAGTCCACGAAATTACGGAAAAGCCCCCAAAGAAAGCAATGATACCCCGCCCGGAACCAGCCGTGGAATTAGAAGAAATCGAAATCGACCCTGAATGGCCGGATAGGCGGGTCAGAATTGGGGTCGGTCTCCCCAAGGATACTCGTGAGGAAATTATCCAAGTACTCCGAAAGCATCGGCTAGTCTTTGCCTGGGGGCCAGAGGATATGCCAGGTGTCGATCGGTCCATCATCCCCCATCGACTCGCCGTGGATCCGGACCATCGGCCGGTCGTACAGAAAAAGCGGTATCTCGCCAATGACCGAAGGGAATTCGTAAAGAAAGAGGTGGGCACGCTGCTAGCCGCGGGCCACATCCGAGAGGTCAAATACCCGGAGTGGTTGGCGAACGTGGTCCTCGTACCGAAACCCCCAGCCTGGCGGATGTGCGTGGATTACACTGATCTTAACAAAGCCTGCCCAAAAGATCCGTTCACATTGCCGCGGATCGATCAGCTGGTCGACGAGACAGCAGGGTCGGCTCTGCTGAGCTTCATGGACGCCTTTAGGGGATATCATCAGATTTTCATGCACCCGGCCGATGAGGAGAAAATCGCGTTCCTCACACCAGATGGGGTATATTGTTACCGAGTTATGCCCTTCGGACTCAAGAATGCTGGGGCCACCTATACTCGGATGGTAGCCCGACTATTCCAAAACTTACTGGGAAAATCCATGGCGGCCTACGTAGACGACATGTTGGTCAAGAGCAAAGAAGAGACCAAACATGCGGAAGATTTGGCCGACTGCTTCCAAGTGATGCTAAGATATAATCTCCGATTGAACCCAAAGAAATGTGCCTTCGCGGTGCAAGGCGGAAAATTCTTATGATACATGGTAACTAAACGAGGCATCGAGCCCAACTAGGAGAAGGTCCAGGCCATCATCGATATGCAACCTCCTAGCATCGTCAAAGATTTACAACGGTTGACTGGTCGACTGGCTGCCCTCAGTCGCTTCCTAAGTAAGGCGGCGGATAAGACTATACCATTCTTCGAGGCCATGAAGAAGAAGGAGGGCTTTGCCTGGACGGCCGAGTGCCAACAATCGTTCGAGGAACTAAAACAGTATCTTTCCAAACCTCCGGTGTTGTCCACCCCACGGGAGGGTGAGCCTTTGTTTTTGCACTTGGTCGCATCCCCTAAGGCGGTGAGCTCGGTACTGGTCCGGGAAGAAGAGCGTACCCAGCACCCGGTATACTACGTAAGCCGCTCCTTAAAGGCCACCGAGATGCGGTACACAGCCTTGGAGAAGATCGTTTATGCGCTGATAATCACCGTACGCAAGTTAGCGCCCTACTTCCAAGCTCATACTGTCCGGGTACTGCGAAACCCCGCGTCGTCAGGTCGACTGGTGAAATGGGCCGTGGAGTTAACCCAGTACGGGATCGAGTATCAACCGCGACCATCCATAAAAGGGCAAGCCTTGGCCGATTTCCTGGTCGAATGCACGGCAGGGGAAGAAGAGAAAGAGCACACCACGGAAGACCGTTCAGGTGAATGCTGGGAAATGCACGCGGATGGAGCGGCCAGTCGACAACACTGTGGAGGCGGAATCATGTTAATCACTCCAGAGGGATTCCGACTCTATTATGCCCTGAGCTATCTGTTCCCGACATCTAATAACGAAGCCGAATACGAGGCTGTGTTGGGCAGCCTTCGACTCGCGAAAACATTGGGAGTAGAACGACTGCGAATCAAAACTGACTCCCGGTTAGTGGTGGGACAAATTTCCGCCACCTGCGAAGCTAAGAACGCTCGGATGACACAGTATAAGGAGAAGGCGATAGAAATGCTGAAGGAGTTCCGAACATATGAGATAGAGCATATCTCCCGGATGGACAACATCGAGGCCGACATATTATCGAAGATCGCCTTAGAGGGAATACCGGATCACCTCGCCAAGATTTTCCAAAAGGAAGAGTTGAGTCGCCCAAGTATAGAGGAGACGTCGATGGAGGTCTAACAGGTAATCATTGAGGAATGCGATCGAGAGGAAAACCTTGAGATGTTTTGGATAGAAGACCTCCGACGGTTTAAGGAAACGCGCGAGTTGCCCGACGATTAAGGAGTCGCCGCAAGGATTCGACGGAAAGCTCCTTCATTCCAGATCATCGACGGACAAATGTACAAGCAGTCATTCAGGGGGCCCCTCTTGAGATGCCTACTTAGGCCCGAAGCCGAGAGAGTAATGGATGAGGCGCGCCGAGGAATCTGCGCCGCCCACCAAGGGGCCCACACTCTCGCCCGGAAGCTAGTTGTCCAGGGGTATTACTGGCCAACCATGATGTGAGATTGCATGGAATGGATAGCTAAGTGCAGCATCTGCCAAGTCTTCGCCCGGAAGGACACTCGGCCGGCCACCTTCTACACGCCGGTCACTACAGCCATTCCTTTAGCTAAATGGGGAATCGACTTATTGGGACCACTACCAGCCGCCCCAGGAAACTTGAAATTCTGCGTAGTGGCCATCGATTACTTCACCAAATGGGTCGAGGCCGAACCACTAGCCACCATCACCGAGTATCTGTGTCGACGCTTCCTGTGGAAGAGGGTGATTTGCCGCTTCGGCCTACCCGAGCACGTAGTGAGCGATAACGGCAGACAGTTTGACTGCCAAGCTTTCGCCGACTTCTGTCGCCGGCATAGTATACGACACACCAAGGTATCCGTCGCGTATCCCCAGGCCAACGGGCAAGTCGAAAATGTGAATCAGACTATAGTAGACGGGATCTGGAAGAAATTGGAAGACATCGGGGGAAACTGGGCGGATGAGCTCGACCGGGTCCTCTGGGCTTACCGAACTACACAAAGACGAGCGACTGGAGAGAGCCCATTTTCCCTAGCATATGGCTTTGAAGCCAAGGTTCCAGTAGAGGTCGTGGAACCCACGTACTGGGTTCGCAGCTATTCCGACGAAGAGAATGAAGAGAGCCTTAGAATTGAGAAGAACTTCCTGGAAGAGAGAAGGGAGGTTGCGTGCGCTCGGATGGTTGAATACCAAAAAACCGTGAAGAGGTATCGCGACCGGAGGATTCGCCCACGAGCCTTCCAGGTTGGCGACCTCATGTTACGAGACCGACAGGCGAGCCAGCCCACGGAAGGGGGCAAACTCGCAATTAAGTGGGAAGGACCCTATCGCATTACAGAAGTGGTTCAGGCCGGTACCTACAAGCTCGAAACCCTGGAGGGAAAACCCGTAGACTGACTTTGGAATGTCATCTATTTTGAAAAAATTCTACCAATAAAAGGGTTAGACATGTACCCGAGTTTTCGATCCTAATAAAAGAGCACCCTTTATCCTCGATCGTTGATCTCCACTCGGCGAGGAAAGATAGGAAACAAGGGCCCAGACCCTTAGTCGTTTCCGAGAAAAAGCCAAAAGGAGTCACCTAGACTGAGGGACTCGGCGAGTATATAAAGAAACAACGGGGCACTGACCCTAAACCGTTTCTAAGAAAGAAAAAGCCTAAGCGGTCGCCTCGACTAAGGGACTCGGCGAGATAAGATAGGAAACAAGGGCCCAGACCCTTAGTCGTTTCCGAGAAAAAGCCAAAAGTAGTCGCCTCGACTGAGGGACTCGGCGAGTATATAAAGAAACAACGGGGCACTGACCCTAAAATGTTTCTGAGAAAGAAAAAGCCTAAGGGGTCGCCTCGACTGAGGGACTCGGCGAGAAAAGATAGGAAACAAGGGCCAAGACCATTAGTCGTTTCCGAGAAAAAGCCAAAAGGAGTCGCCTCGACTGAGGGACTCGGCGAGTATATAAAGAAACAACGGGGCACTTACCCTAAACCGTTTCTGAGAAAGAAAAAGCCTAAGGGGTCGCCTCGACTGAGGGACTCGGCGAGAAAAGATAGGAAAAAAGGGCCCAGACCCTTAGTCATTTCCGAGAAAAAGCCAAAAGGAGTCGCCTCGACTAAGGGACTCGGCGAGTATATAAAGAGACAACGGGGCACTGACCCTAAACCGTTTCTAAGAAAGAAAAAGGCTAAGGGGTCTCCTCGACTGAGGGACTCGGCGAGAAAAGATAGGAAACAAGGGCGTAGACCCTTAGTCGTTTCCGAGAAAAAGCCAAAAGGAGTCGCCTCGACTGAGGGACTCGGCGAGTATATAAAGAGACAATGGGGCACTAACCCTAAACCGTTTCTAAGAAAGAAAAAGCCTAAGGGGTCGCCTCGACTGAGGGACTCGGCGAGAAAAGATAGGAAACAAGGGCCCAGACCCTTAGTCATTTTCGAGAAAAAGTCAAAAGGAGTCGCCTCGACTGAGGGACTCGGTGAGTATATAAAGAAACAACGGGGCACTGACGCTAAACCGTTTCTAAGAAAGAAAAAAGCCTAAGGGGTCGCCTCGACTGAGGGACTCGGCGAGAAAAGAAAGGAAACAAGGGCCCAGACCCTTAGTCATTTCCGAGAAAAAGACAAAAGGAGTTGCCTCGACTAAGGGACTCGGCGAGTATATAAAGAAACAACGGGGCACTGACCCTAAACCATTTCTAAGAAAGAAAAAGCCTAAGGGGTCGCCTCAGCTGAGGGACTCGGCGAGAAAAGATAGGAAACAAGGGCCCAGACCCTTAGTCGTTTCCGAGAAAAACCCAAAAGGAGTCGCCTCGACTGAGGGACTCGGCGAGTATATAAAGAAACAACGGGGCGCTGACCCTAAACCGTTTCTGAGAAAGAAATAGCCTAAGAGGTCGCCTCGACTGAAGGGACTCAGCAAGAAAAGATAGGAAACAAGGGCCCAGACCCTTAGTCGTTTCCGAGAAAAAGCCAAAAGGAGTAGCCTCGACTGAGGGACTCGGCGAGTATATAAAGAAACAACAGGGCGCTGATTCTAAACCGTTTCTAATAAAGAAAAAGCCTAAGGGGTTGCCTCGACTGAGGGACTCAGCAAGAAAAGATAGGAAACAAGGGCCCAGACCCTTAGTCGTTTCCGAGAAAAAGCCAAAAAGAGTCGCCTCGACTGAGGGACTCGGCGAGTATTTAAAGAAACAACAGGGCACTGACCCTAAACCGTTTCTAAGAAAGAAAAAGCCTAAGGGGTCGCCTCAGCTGAGGGACTCGGCGAGAAAAGATAGGAAACAAGGGCCCAGACCCTTAGTCGTTTCCGAGAAAAAGCCAAAAAGAGTCGCCTCGACTGAGGGACTCGGCGAGTATTTAAAGAAACAACAAGGCACTGACCCTAAACCGTTTCTAAGAAAGAAAAAGCCTAAGGGGTCGCCTCAGCTGAGGGACTCGGCGAGAAAAGATAGGAAACAAGGGCCCAGACCCTTAGTCGTTTCCGAGAAAAACCCTTAAGGAGTCGCCTCGACTGAGGGACTCGGCGAGTTTATAAAGAAACAACAGGGCACTGATTCTAAACCGTTTCTAAGAAAGAAAAAGCCTAAGGGGTCGCCTCGACTGAGGGACTCGGCAAGAAAAGATATGAAACAAGGGCCCAGACCCTTAGTCGTTTTCGAGAAAAAGCCAAAAGGAGTCGTCTCGACTGAGGGACTTGGCGAGTATATAAAGAAACAACGGCGCACTGACTCTAAACCGTTTCTAAGAAAGAAAAAACCTAAGGGGTCGCCTCGACTAAGGGACTCGGCGAGAAAAGATAGGAAACAAGGGCCCAGACCTTTAGTCATTTCCGAGAAAGAGCCAAAAGAAGCCGCCTCGACTGAGGGACTCGGCGAGTATATTAAGAAACAACTTGGCACTGACCCTAAACCGTTTCTTAAAAAAGAAAAAACCTAAGGGTTCGCCTCGACTAAGGGACACGGCAAGAACAGATAGGAAACGAGATCCTTGGCTGCGGAAGTCCAACAAAGTAGAAGAGCCCAAGGCCTTAAGTTATTTCCTATGAACCAAAAGCAGAAAATGACTGTCTTCTCAGAGGTCTCCCTTCGGTGCTACTTCCTCTGTTCAACAGTCGCCGACCACGATTCGTACAGAGAATGTTCCGACTCCACTCAATTCGCCGCCTCTGGGTACTGCCAGGGTGACTGCTCAGGACGGGTCCTTTGTGGAGGTGGCCGTCCCCGAGCAGTTGACCTTTCGTAGGACCTTCTCCATTCCGCTTGATGACCTGGATGGACCGGCTACCGGCCTAATGAAAGACGCCGACTTCGCTCGATATCTGGAGATGTATCCGGATGACGAAGAGCCGGTGGCAGACGTTGATGAAGCAGGTGAGAAGACGGTAGAGTTGGGTACTAACTGACCTGGAACGAGGTTGTAATGGCGGAAGAAAAGGGAAAGAAACGGACACGGAGGCACTCGGAAGCCAAAGGCAACCGAGTGCAGGTGAATACCCACGCAGCCCTCCGGTGGGTCATAGATATGACGGCTTTCTGGGGCAAAGACGAGGGCAGAAGGCCCAAGAAGGTAGCGGGCCATTTCTAGGTCCGCCGCCGAGATTTGCGACGGGCGCCCTTTCGGCCGGACGATAGAGTCGAACTTGCCTCGCGACCGTCCTGCGTCATCAGGAAGAGCCGCCACCGTCGTGAGAGGCGCCGGACTCAGAGGAGCCACCGCCCCCGAAGAAGATGGGGTCGGTTGTGAAGAAGACGTCGGTGAGAGACCAGACGGAATCTCCATACGGCGAGGACTGGAAGTGGAAGAAGAAGACTAAGAAGTCGACGCGGGGTTTCCCGCCGAGCGACGGGAAGAAGAAGAATCAGAGGAGGAAGACATTACCAACCAGAGAGTGCTAAACGGAGGAAGAATGCAGGGGCTTGCGTTGTGCTCTTTTTAGAGAATTTCGGAGAAAGTGAAAGAAGAGGGAAGAAGACGAGTATTTAAAGGGGGTAAGAATCCCAAAGGGCGGCCACGCGTCACCCTCCCGTTGGAGGAAAGAAGGGTGACAAGAAGTGAAAGGACGCCGCATTTAATGCCTAGGAAAGCGGA
Organism: Ipomoea nil; assembly: GCF_001879475.1. Lineage (NCBI taxonomy): Eukaryota > Viridiplantae > Streptophyta > Magnoliopsida > Solanales > Convolvulaceae > Ipomoea > Ipomoea nil. The sequence continues at coordinate 1,486,432 of NW_017617986.1, read as the reverse complement.
GCGACGGTTCAGGCCTAGGGGTAGCCTGCAAGCGGCGCGTCTACCCTAGGCTAGAACCGGATAGCCATGACCCGGCCTGGTAACCAGAAGCCCATCGTAGGCCCTGGCCTCTAGGCCCACCAGGTGTGGACATGAAGCTTCCAGAAGGGGCCCAGCAAAACCCGGCCCGTTTTAGCCTGGTTGGCACAGGCAATGTTTGCAAAAGATCCAAGTCTAGGAGTCGGACGATTAGGCTGGGCGACTCCTAAACACGAGAGGCCTCGATAGGGTTAACCAAGAGTCGACCAATGAATATACGGAGATAAGGAAAAAACACTACAAGCAGACAAAAGGACAAACAGTTTATTCGAAAAAACATCAAAGGGGCCTAAGACTCGGCCAAATACGAGACGCAAAGGAAAAGACAGATCATGGCTCGGCTTCTTCCTCCGACGGCTGAGCAGGTGGAGGACCCTCCAAGAAGTACTGAGGGCGGAAAGGTGAAGGACTCGGCTCAGGGTCCGGCACCTCGTCCAGATACACGGCTGGCTTCCCGTCATCGATCATCTGCAAGGGCCTCTCCAAGGCACTCAGAGACATGGCTACGCCGAAAAGAGCTTGAGTCGCCCACTAGATGTCCGCACCTCCTCCTCCAGGCCCGGATCGTCCGCCACTGGTTCCACCTTGTCATCAGCTGGCTCCACGGGGGCCAGATCCAGCATATCTGGGGACACCACGATAGGATCAGAGCTTGAGTCGCCCACTAGATGTCCACCTTTGGCCAGCCTTTTCTACCTTAGCTCTTCCAGGCAAGCATGCTCCTTGTTGCGAACGGAGAAGCGACGATCGCCGACTCTGTAGCTCATGATCAAAAGTCTATGAATAGAAGTGGTATGAATCACCAACGTAAGAGGCCTTCATATAGCCTTAGAAGGGCGAATATCTAGGTGGAAATCACGGAGCTGATAGTAAACTGCCGTGATCAGGCCAGATTGGACGGGAGACTGGGATCTGTGTCAGGGGGTAGTTCCATCAAATCCGCTCGAAAAGAGTGAGATTCGCACGTTGAACTGAAAAAGGCAGATTCACCCAGGATACGGGGAATATTTGCAGGCGTCAGACTGGAAAGGGCCTGACAACGTGGCCGACTCCCGGACCCATCGGCCGGGAGAGTAGAATGGGTGCCGAAAAAGAATTAAGAAGCAAAGTCCCCCAAGGTGGGAACGTAATTTTATTAATAAAGAAGGGGAATACACAAAATAAAGAGCTTATTACATCACAAATAAAGAAGAAATGCTCTTATGTAGTCCCCCCCCCCCCTAAGAAATACGGAAACAAATCTTGACCGAGGCCGTCACTCGCCGGCAGAAGAAGAGCCGCTTCCAAAGAACGCCTCCCTCGATGGTCTAGTGGGAGACGGACAGAAGGTATCGCAGAAAGCTGGCATGATTGGTGGCACCACCAGCTCTTCGTCATCCGGATACATCTCCAGATATCGAGCGAAGTCGGCATCATTCATCAGGCCCGTAGCCGGTCCATCTAGGTCATCAAGCGGAATGGAGAAGGTCATACGAAAGGTCAACTGCTCGGGGACGGCTACCTCCACAAAGGACCCGTCCTGAGCAGTCACCCTGGCAGTACCCGGAGGCGGCGGATTGAGTGGAGTCGGAACATTCTCCGAACGAATCGGGGTCGGCGGCTGTTGAACAGAGGAAGTAGCACCGGAGGGAGACCTCTGAGAAGACGGGCGAGGAGCCTTTTTCTTATTCCCCCTCTCATGTCGAGTCCGCTTGGAAGGTAGAGGGCGTCGAGGAGACCCAATGTCGATCCGCTTTCCTTTCAAAGGCGAGCGACCCATGGTTGAACAAGTGAGAAGAGGCGTAGAGGACAAGAGGCTATTTATAGGAACCATACGGGGCGGAGAGAATCCAAATGGCTCCGCTGAATCCGGGAAGATAGCGGAGGATCCGGACGTTAGGAGGCCTCTTTAAATACGGGGATTCGATAATGGAAAGGATGGGCGGTTACTACTTTCCCAAACCCGGATTAGTGGCCCGGGTATGAGAAAGTGAGGGACTAGTTGATGGGGTGAGGACCCCGGCCCAAGAAGAAGGGCCCAAGAAAGGAGTCCAGAAAGGAAGATATGGGCCAGTAGCGAAGAGAAGCCCAGTGAAAAGCTTGGGCCGAGTCCAGGAGTCGGCCTAGGCCCAAGCATGGATAGAGATTCGACCCTGAGCCGTTAAGGAACATTGAAGAGTCTCATTTAAGGAGACTCGGCCCCGAAAGGCGTTCCAGCGTAGCCTTTAAGTCGGTCCCAGAGCCGTTGGAGGCATTCAAAGCGGGACTCGGTCAGACAGGCGGTTACGAGTCCATAGAGTCGTTGGCCGGTCCGGTAACGGCACCCAACGACTTAATCATTGTAAATAGCCTTAATGTCTGTAATTAATGACCTTCAAGACGGATGGAGAGAGCCTGCTATATAAAGGCCTCTCCACCCCTGTAACAAAAGGGGGTCCATGCCCAGAGAAGAAGACATACACACTTCCTAGTTATTCGACTACCCTTTTACGATCACTTTTGTGAAAGATGAATCCACCAACCAAAGGTTGTGTTGGATCTCCTTGGTCCCGAAAACCCAAAAACCAACAATTATTATTATTATTGTTGTTGTTGTTGTTGTTATTATTATTATTATTATTATTATCATTATCATTATCATTATCATTATCATTATCATTATCATTATCATTATCATTATCATTATCATTATCATTATCATTATCATTATCATTATTATTATTATTATTATTATTATTATTATTATTATTATTATTATTATTATTATTATTATTATTATTATTATTATTATTATTATTATTATTATATGTATACCCTTAGGTCATTTTACATGTTAATCTAAACAGCTAATTTTTTCAAATATCTTTTTACCATCCGTTGATATAATCCTTTGGTCAAATTCACTAATATAATCCGCTAAAGCTAACCGTTAATTGTCAAACAAGGACATTGCGATGTAGTTCTCACTTCAATTTGTTGTGTGATTTGAATACTCTCTTTGTCAACAAATCCCTCAAGTAGTTAATATGATTGGCTTTATTAATTATATATTTTTAATTTTTCATGGTATTAATAAAATACTTTGATATTTAATTAAAAAATAGTGCACAAAAAAGATAATAGACAATGTAGTGAATCAATTGATGAATTTGAATGTAAGAATTTTTGCATTAGAGAAATATAAAGACAATATAACTAATGAAATTATTTCTCTTAATTAATTTTTTGATAATGAATAATTTTTTTTTAATGAAGACATTGTAGGGACAATGTAGCGAATATAATCAATTGATGAATTTGAATGTAAAGAATTTTTATATTGGAGAAAAATAAATACAATATAACTAATGAAATTATTTCTCTTATTTAATCTAAAAGCATAATAAGTCTCAATCAAAGTTATATCCCTCATTTATGTCCATGTTTTCAATGCTAACCATTATGTACATTGTGCTTTTAGAGTTGTACTATACAATTTTTTGGACAGAAATACCCTTACCGTTATAACTTTCGTTATCTTTTCCATTACTTTTACCATACACATGCATCCATCATATCTTTTCTTATATTTTTTAATGATAACAATATTTGTACAACATTATATATTCATTATATATTGGATTAATATAATAAAAAAATTTTATTTCCACTTAGATTTTAATTAGTAAAAATCTATTAGTTATTTTTAAAATTATAAATATTGGGCATATGTTTTTGCGCATCGCGCATAAAAAAGACTAGTTTATTGATAATGGATAATTTTTTTTGAATAAAGACATTGTAGACACATAATTCTAAATTATAGAAATGCATATGTATATTTTTTGTTGTAGCTACTAAATTATTATTTAATTTAATAAGAGTAAAATAGAGTACTAATTATGCCAACTTTGATTGGGATGAGGTTTGAACCAATGACCTTTCTTATTGAAATCAATGAGTAAGTTAACGGTGAACTAACAGAAATTAATGGAAAAGATAATATTTAACGGAAAAGTTAACGGATAATCATATTCATTAAGGATAAATTAGGAAATCTTAAGGAAAAACTAAAATCTGATCAATCTGAGCCATTCATTTGATTAAAAATTTTGACCGTCATTTTTTCTACCCATTATAGGCCTAACTCTCTTGGACTCTTATTAGTGTATATATATATATATATATATATATATATATATATATATATATATATATATATATATATATATATATATATATATATATATATATATATATATATATATATATATATATATATATATATATATATATATATATATATATATATATATATATATATATATATATATATATATATATATATATATATATACACCTTAAGTGTTAAAATGGCGTAACTTATGTTTTGTTCAAAAGTTTTGTTCGTTAGGGTCTATGCTAGGGGTTTGGCAAACACCTCAGTTCAAAAGTTTTGTTCTTGAGGGTCTGAGTTAGGGGTCTGGGACACCCGCGACTCAGACCCGGCCTTTTAGTTCAAAAGGGAGAAGGTTGGCGGGCAAGGAATGCCCGTTACCCTCTGCCGCCTTATGTTATATTCCAGACTTGAAGAAGAAACACAACGCACCTTAAGTACAAGACATATGCACATTAAGCACAAAAACCGTGCATCTTAAGCACAAAAACCACGCACCTTAAGTTTCAACAAATACTCACTTTAAACACACAACCCATGCACCTAAATCACAAAATCCATGCACCTTAAAGCACAAAATTCACGCACCTTAAGCACAAAAACCACGCACCTTAAGAAGGTAAACCACACACCTTAAATTTGACGTAAATGCAAAATTTACAAATTTGCCACTGCGTTTTTTTTTTTTTTTTTTTTTTTTTTTTTTTTTTTTTTTAAATTTTGGTAATCCTGGACGTTGATTTAGGTAAGATCTATGGCTTAAATTTAACCGCACAACCGCACCTGGGTGCACCAACCACATTTGAACATATATATATATATATATATATATATATATATATATATATATATATATATATATATATATATATATATATATATATATATATATGTTTATATTTAAGGTATAAAAGTATAACTGTAAAATATTAGCATAATGACTTAATAATGATTTTGATAATTAAATAACTAATTGTACATATATTAGTATAATTGACAAATAATTATTATGATAATTAAACTAATAATTAACATAATAATAGTATAATATATATATATATATATATATATATATATATATATATATATATATATATGTATAATTGCATAATATTAGTATAATTACCTAATAGTTATTATGGTAATTAATTGTATAAATATTGTAAAATCAGTCTAGGCATTCACATAGGCACTCTTAAGCTGTGGAGATTTTACCCTAGGCTCCCACTTAGGGTCTAACTTGGCCGACTTTCCCGCCTACGCAACCACCTAGCGCTTAACGAGGCCAAGATTTCTCGTCGATTTTGGTCGAATTAGCCGAGTTAACCTGATTAGCTTGACGTTACTATTTTTTTCATTATAAATAAATAAATAAAAAAAATATATATATATATATATATATATATATATATATATATATATATATATATATAGACACACGCATATATATAAATATATGTATGTGTATATATATATAATATATGACATATATGCACCCACACATGTGCACTGTTTTTTTTTTTAAAGGAAGCTGCATAGGCGCCTGCCTAGGTGCCGCCTAGGCCGTCTAGGCGCCAGGCGCTACTCTACCGCCCGACTAGCGTCTAGCACTTGCTACAACCATGGTTGCATCAGACGTTATCATTAAGTGCACCTATGTGAAAGATTTTATCATTTGGTGCACGATTGTTATCAAGATAAATTACTTGCACTTATAAGTGAAAATAGTTGCACTTGTAAGTGATTTTACATGCACTTTTAATTGTAAACTTGCACTTGTAACACATTTTAGTTGCATCAAAGTTCAAGTTATTTACAAAAATACCACCGCGTTATTTTTTTTTTGTTTTTTTTTTAAATTACATATGATTCGTTGATCTGGACATATAGACGGCTATGAGTGGCTCCTATTTCTCTCCTGGGTGACCGTTCACACACACACACACACACATTACATCTGAAAAAATCAGACCGATTAAATCAAACTTTTTATAAAAAAAATGTAGTGGCATTTTTGTAACTATCACCAATTTTACTATGCAAATTTGAACACTAAAATCTGCAATTCTTAGACTTTTCTAGATTTGTACATTTAGTATTAACATATTGCACATTTAGTATTAAAAGATCTGAAACTATACGGACTCCCACTTCTACTCCCTTGATGAGTTGAAGTTTAGCGGTGGATGGAAAGTATGGTGAAGAATAAAGATTTCCCGGGATGTTGTTCTCAAGAGGATGGACCCTTGGAATTGAATGGTGTGCAGTTAACCACAAGCACATATTTGTGATAGAAAGCTAAGCAAGATCATTGTAACAAGATTATGGAATAGAGTGTAGAGTGAACTATAGAGTAAAGAATACAAGCAAGTAAACTAAAGTAAACAATGTGATTATGTGGTTTTGCCATCTATCGCCCTTAACTTTAACATGTTTCAGTGTAGTCATCCGACTTTGTAATTTTGATCTCCAGCAGTCCTCCCGTTAGTATCTCACATTTGCACCGTTAATTCCAGGGGTAAAATGGTAATTTCTCGTTGTTTATTGATTTTTAAAGTTAGAAATACATATTTAAAGTAGTTCTTTAGGCTGACTCTTTGGGCTGCAATTAGGGGTGGGCGTCGATTCGGTTCAGGTGACACCCGAATTTTATTTCAAATATCCGAAAATTTCAAGTGATTTTTTTGAACCCGATATCCGAACCAAATGTAATTCGGATATATTCGGTTCGAGTGAAATTATTTCGGGTTAGTTTGGATATGCCCAAAATTTTATTTTTATCAATTTTGAATTTTATAACGATTTTATTATTTTTTTATTTATATTTTTCATATAATATTTGGATATACTAAATTTTAAAATATCTAAACCAATAACTATTCGGATTCACCCGAAATTTCTGGTATTGGGGTACAACAAAATGGTGTGAGGAGTCGAGTATCCCCAGAGAGTATTTCTCATTTTTTATACATGAAATTAAAGGTATAATGAATTATACAATATATCATATTTTACGAGATTGTTCCAACAATTCTTGGTAAATGCTTACAAAATTGGAGAGTCAGGAAAACTAATCTTCATAAGGTGCAATAAAAAAGCCTTAAGATGTGAAGCTTACTATTAGGACTCTATCATCATTAGTATTCGTTACCTATTATTATTAGTAATTAGTATTCGTTACCTATTATTATTAGTATTCGTCTTGTAATAGGTTTACTATTCACTACTATATATACTCTTGTACAGACTCATTATTATTCATTCAGATATATCGTATCCTCATCTGGTATCAGCAGGTTTCTCTCTCCTCTCTCTAATGGCGCACCTCGGATCTGATGACGGCTCTGTTGGTAGTTCTGAACGGACCGTTTCCGAGGCCGCGCTTGTTGCACCGCTGCAGTCGAGGGTGTCTTTCTCTTTGGCGCATCACTTCGTCTCCATCAAGTTGACATCCCGCAATTTTTTGTTTTGGCGTACTCAGCTTCTTCCGTTCTTGGATGGCCAAGGGTTGTTGGGTTTTGTCGATGGTACTTCGGTATGTCCGCCGATCACCGCGCTTGCCGTGCCGCCTGCCGAGGGAGCTGTTCCTGCCGTGCCATCGTCGGCTTCGTCTTCCGCTGCTCGGAGTGCTTGGCTCCGTCAAGATAAGGTCGTGCTCTCCTTATTAATCTCATCCTTGTCCGACGAGATGATGCACCTCACAATCGGTAAGTCCACTTTCGGCATTTGTGGTTAGCAATCGAACAGGTTCTTGGTTCGACTACACGGGCTCGTGCCCTCCGGTTGGTGGGCGAGTTGCAAGGATTACGGCAGGGGGATGCTTCGATCCCGGACTATCTTGGCCGTGCGCAGGTGCTTATCGAGGATGTAGCGCTTGCCGGCCGTCCGGTGACGCTAGAGGATCAGAATATGTATATATTCCAAGGCTTGCGGTCCGAATATCGTCCTTTGGTGGCGTCGCTCACAAGGGGTGCTCCGGTGTCTCTGCCCGAGCTATCCGATTTTCTTGTTTCGCAGGCTTTTATATGTGCCGATGATACTGGTGATGTTGCTGTTGCTCCGGTCGCGATGGCGGCTCAGCGAGGTGGAGGCCGTTCGGGCGGGCAGCAGCGTGGAGGCGGCAACCGCGGCCGTGGTCGCGGAAAAGGGCGTGGCCGTGGTCGTGACGGTGCTGGGGCTGTCCAGTGCCAGATCTGCTCCGGCGAGGGCCATTCGGCCGCTTCGTGCTTTCGCCGGTACGATGGAGCTCCGGGGCCGAGAGCGCATGTTGCGTATCCTGTGGATGATGCGGCTTCGGTTAGCACTCAGCAATGGTTTCCCGACACTGGTGCGTCTAACCATGCCACCCCAAATCCGTCTTTGATGTCCTCGACGGTCTCTTATAACGGTCCGGATCATCTTTGTGTTGGTGACGGTAAGTGTTTACCTATTGTTGGTACTGGTTCGTCTTCGGTAGCCTCTTCTAAAACACTGTTTCGGTTGTCTGATGTTCTTTTTGTTCCTGGGCTTTCTGCGTCTTTATTATCTGTGCAACGGTTTGCCCGTGATAATAATGTATTCTTTGAATTTCACCCTGATTGTTTCTTTGTGAAGGATCGTTCAACCAGGGAAGTTCTGTATAGAGGGCTGGCTTCGGGGGGTCTCTATTCTTGGCCTGTTTCTCGTTTGAGTCCCACTGCGTTAGTGGCTTCGCGTGTCTCCTCTGACGTTTGGCATGGTCGGTTGGATCACCCTCATCCTCGTGTCTTGTGGCAGATTTTGAATTCGTGTTCCATTGATTCTAGTTTTAGTAATAGTTCGGTGTTGTGTCGTGCTTGTATGCTTGGGAAATCATCTCGGTTTCCCTTGCCTCGTGTCAATACTACTACGTCACATGTTTTAGAGCTTATTTATACTGATATTTGGGGCCCAGCCCCTTTTCTTTCTGTCAATGGTTTTCGTTATTTTGTTTTGTTTGTTGATGACTACACACGCTATGTATGGTTTTATCCTATCCGATTAAAAACTGATGTGTATGCTATCTTCGAGCAGTTTCGGTCACTAGTTGAGCGTTCATATGGTCGTAAGATTGTCTCTATACAATCTGATTTAGGGGGAGAGTATAAACGGTTGCACCGTACTTTTGTCTCTTTGGGTATCAATCATAGGCAATCTTGTGCCTATACCCATGTGCAGAATGGTAGAGTTGAGCGTCGGCATCGTCACGTTGTGGAAACGGGTCTGGCTCTCTTGGCTCAGGCTTCGGTTCCACAGCGATATTGGGATTATGCCTTTGAGACTGCGGTCTATCTCATCAATAAAATGCCTACTCGAGTTCTAGACAATGTTAGTCCTCATTATCGTTTGCATCATTCTAATCCTTCTTATTCCTTCTTGCGTGTGTTTGGCTGTCTCTGTTATCCTCTGTTGCGCCCGTACAATCGTAACAAGTTGCAGTATCGGTTATCCCCGTGTGTGTTTCTTGGTTACCCGTCTTCGTTTCGTGGCTATCGTTGTTTAGATCCTGCTACTAACAAGGTATTCATTTGTCGTCATGTACGGTTTGATGAGACCGTATATCTGTTTGCTTCTTCTATGCCTTCTCAGGTCTCTAGCTCTCGTCCGGTTTAGCCGTGGGGTGTTGGTGCCGTTCGGGTTGGTGTTGGCTCCGATGTTTGTCCCACTGGACCTGATCCTCATCCAGAGTTGGACGCGGATTCCGGGGCTGCCGCAGCTGGTTCAGATTCTCGCACCGTGACTGCTACGGCTCCGGATGGGGCGGTCTCGGGTGCTCCTACTGCGCCCAAGCGAGGCCGCCGTACGGCGAAGCCTGTTCAGCCTCGGTCTCATGTCATGGCAACCCGTTCTCAAGGACCGACGCAGCATGTGGCTCTTTTGACTGTTCCTGAACCGACTTGTTATTCTCAGGCAGTTCGGTATCCGGAGTGGTGTGAGGCCATGGATCTTGAGTTTAATGCCTTGCTCCAGAATCACCCTTGGCGTCTGGTTAGTCGTACACCTGGCATGAATGTTGTGGGGTGAAAATGGGTGTTCAGAACGAAGCGCAAGGCCGATGGCACGATTGAGCGGCACAAGGCTCGATTGGTCGCAAAGGGTTTCAATCAAGTCGCTGGGCAAGACTTTTTTTAGACTTTCAGTCCTGTTGTCAAACCCACCACCGTGCGGCTTCTTCTCTCTTTAGCCGTTTCTCGCGGTTGGGTCATTCGGTAGTTGGATGTTCACAACACCTTCCTCAATGGTAATCTTGCAGAGACAGTTTACATGAGACAGCCGCCCGGTTATGAAGACCAGTCACGGCCGGATGATGTGTGTTTGTTACAGAGGTCACTCTATGGTCTTAAGCAGGCTCCTCGAGCGTGGTTCAATAGGTTGCATGCTTTCTTGGTGTCGGTTGGTTTTTCACCCTCCAAGACTGATGTTTCTTTATTCATCTATACTCGTGCCTCTATTTGTTTATATTTGCTTGTCTATGTTGATGATATCCTTGTTATGGGGTCTGATGCTTCGTGTGTTACTCGGCTTCTTACTGACTTAGCCTCGGAGTTTAAGATTCGTGACATGGGTGCTCCGTCTTTTTTTCTTGGCATTGAGACGGTCTCCAAGGATGGTGGTTTGTTTCTTTCTCAGCAGCGATACATGCGAGATATTTTGAGCCGTGCAGGTATGGTGGACTGTAAATCGTTGGCTATTCCGGTTCCTGTGTCCCGACCTTCTTCTGATTCTGTGGTTCCCTATGCGGATCCCATGCAGTATCGCACTCTTGCTGGGGCTCTACAGTATCTTACTGTTACTCGTCCGGATCTCTCTTTTGCCGTGAATCGGGTCTGTCAGCATATGCACTCTCCAAACACTGAGCATTGGGCTATGCTCAAGCGTGTTCTGCGGTATGTAAAAGGAACTCTGCACTTTGGTCTTTTTATTCGTCCTTCCTCCTCTGTTGCGGTTCATGCCTTTTCGGATTCGGACTGGGCTGGTGATCCAGCTGACAGGAAGTCTACTAGTGGTTTTGCGGTTTTTCTTGGTGGCAATCTGATTTCCTGGTCTTGTCGGAAGCAACGCATGGTTGCTCGTTCGTCTACAGAGGCTGAATACAAGGCTCTGGCTGATGTGTCTGCGGAGGTCACCTGGTTGGTTTCTCTGTTGCACGAGCTTGGAGTGTCATTGGCTGCTCCTCCCACTCTCTGGTGTGATAATTTGGGTGCGACTTATCTCTGTTCCAACCCGGTGTTCCATGGTCGTACGAAGCTTGTGGAAATTGATTACCACTTTGTTCGTGACAAAGTGGCGAAGAAGGAGTTGCAGATTAGCTTCATTTCCACAAAGGATTAGCTCGCTGATGTGTTCACTAAAGCTCTCCATGGTCCGCGTTTCTCTACTCTATGTGGCAAGCTCAATGTTGTTGCTAGTCCACCTTGTGCTTGAGGGGGAGTATTAGGACTCTATCATCATTAGTATTCGTTACCTATTATTATTAGTAATTAGTATTCGTTACCTATTATTATTAGTATTCGTCTTGTAATAGGTTTACTATTCACTACTATATATACTCCTGTACAGACTCATTATTATTCATTCAGATATATCGTATCCTCATCCTTACAGGGGATTATCAGATGCTTTGTTGCGAGGAGAGATAGAATCGTTTGCACAAGGCTGGCAAGTTATATTGCCTTCGAGTTTTACAGATGGGCGAGATATATGATACAAAATTACTAAATGCCATGGCAATATGCCGTTGGATTGCCGTTTAAATTCCATCGCAGGCAATCCCCAATAATGATGTCATATGCAATGACCATTAACAAAAATCAAGGGCAAATTTTGTTAAAAATGTTATAACCATACGGTTGAATACTTTTCTTATTCCCTTCCAAATTCAATGTCCATTTCTAAGCGTAAAAGGGTACGGTGACATGTAATGTCTCCTATGATGATGTTGAAGCTAAGTTCTCTGTTTTGGAGCGAGCAGAAAAGGGTGATGTCATGTCTAGAAGATGAATACCTTATCTTCATGAAGTGTATGCTCCCATCAAATGTTGTTCATGGGTTTTGGCCGGTAATATTCAAATTTTTATCCCATCTTGTCTATATTAATAACTTGTTAGTAGGGATGTCAATCGAGCCAACTCGTTTGCTTTCGAACTAGTCCTATCGGGCTTATCGGTTCAGGCTAGTCCATTCGAACCATTGAACTTATCGGTTTCGAGCTTATTGAGCTTATATTTTATCAACCTTAATTTTAATTTTGTCTTGTTTGACCTGCCCAATCTAGCTACCATTGACATCCCTACATGTATTCACTATTACAGAATGGAGCAAAGAAATTCTACTTTAAGCTACCCTTCTTTAAACAAGGGTAGTGTATTATTTAAAAAAAAAGGGACGGTGGCATAATTGTAATTAAATGAATAAGAAACCGCTACCTTTTCTAAAAGAAGGGTAGCGGTTTAAAAAAAAAAAGAAGACGGAAATAGTTTCCGCTGCCCTTTCGCGTAGCAAAGGGCAGCGGAAAAGATATTATAAAAAATAAAAAAAAAACGAAATTAAATTAAAAAAAAACTAACCCTCACCTCACGGCCGCGTTCTAACTCCATCCTCACCGCTCACATCTCACAACCGTACCCTCACCTCACGGCCGGCATCTCCGTAGGACACGGCGATCACCTCACCGCATCTCCGGCCTCGACTCCCGGCGAGGACACGGCGACGCCTGACCTCACCATCGACTCCCTCAGCCGTCGCTATAGTACGCACGTTCTCCTCACTGTCACCGTCTCATCATCGATTCACCGCCCCACGCCCTCATCCGCCGTCTCCACCGCCACAGTGTCGCCGCCGCTCCTTCGATCCACCGCTCCAGCCGCTGCTTCGTCCATCAGGTAAGGTTTTTTTTTTGGTTAATTTGTTTTTTGTTGTTATTTTTGATATAATTACAGTAGAATTATTCGGCTAAAACAGGTTATTAATCATAATTCGTTTCTGACCCCTGTTACCACACAAGAATGAGGGTGTAGAGAGATTTGGGTGTTTCTATGGCGGTTGCCCCTCTCTATGCTTCAGTGATTCCTTTAGGCTTTGTCCGCATGAAACAGTCAAATATTTCATTCCAACAACAAACAACATACATATATATAATGCTTCTTTCTGTTTCTTAAAACTGGGTAAATAATTTACTGCATTTTAACTAGTTAAAAAGGATAGAAATTATTTGAAGAACATCATTTATTCATGTTAGTTAATCTCGACAATAGAGTGCATAATATGCATAAACTATTATAATTTTTTGTTACATTGTAAGATTAATAAAGTATTTCATTAACTTTTTTTAGAGTATTTTATTTTATTTCAAATGCAATATAATATGTTTATTGATTTTATTTCTGTTTGTGCAGGTGTATGTAGACAACTATGAGTAATCAATCTATCATTTAATACATTACACCTTAACTATCATTTGTTGGCTGCCTTCTTATGCTTCTTCTTCTGCTTAAAATGGTTAGACATTAAATTCTGCTAAATTCTTGACTAGTTTTGGCTGTGTTTGAATGTGATCTGCTAGTGTGTGTTTTGTTATGCAATTCGCATTTTGTTATATGTATATGTGGATGTGCAGCGAGCAGATCAGAGGTGAGATAGAGCTGGGTAAGCTAGTAACATCTAATCATAATCCCGTATCCAATCCTCCATCCTGATTAGATGTTACTAGGTTTTAGGACTGACTGACAGATGGTTAGATTATAAACTCTTATGATAGTAGGAGATATTGCAGTTTATTGAAGTTTCACATGGTTCGTGCAGAAAAAACTGAAACCAATGTAATTGAAAACTTGGACTAGCACCAATAAGTTATGAAATTGTTAGCTTGCAATAAAGTATAATGGTGACAACAGAAATGCCTTCTTGCCATAAGGTCCAAAAATAGATGAAATGAAATACAGAGTATGTGTTATTTTAACTTGGATTTGAAGTAGGATGGAGAGTACCCTCCTGAAGAAATTAAGCTTATGGGGTTGCTCTGTGTTCAGTACCCTCCTGAATCTTTTGTTTCTTTGGTTTCTTTTCTGATCTTTTCCTTGGTTTCTTTTCAACAACAGGTTTGATACAACTGGTCTCAACCTAATGATGGGATGCTTAGTTGGGCAACTTCTGAGGGGGGCAGCAGGAGAAAGGGCAAGGCTAACACAAACAGGTGGAGAATTGGGAACCTAATCCCAGTCTTCTACTGATCTGCAGGCCAAAACAGAAGGGAGCAAGATTAAGAGGGCTGCAGCCTGTTGATTTTTGTTTGTTTTTGCAGAGGTAAAGGACTACCCCATCCTGATGAGGCTGCTAAGTAATCAGCAGCTGAGGATACAGCAAGGTCTCTAGAAGGGAAGCTAGAAGCAGGGATGGAGCTGCGGGCATAACCTGATGATTTATTGCTTAGCTGGGCAGTGTATGAGGGTGGTCAGCAGAGAGGTAAAGTGGCAAGCAAGGAACAAGCTTGGGGCTGGCAATGGAACACCATGGTCATCTCTTTTTAGCATGCTAGAAAGGATTAGTTTTGGTATCTCATGTCTTTTTAGTTTTGTTTCTTTGCTGTGTATGTTTGTTTGTGCTTTGTTTGGGGCTAGAGGCTTGGTGTGGTCCTTGTACAACACTCACACTGATTTGGGAGTGCCTTGGCAAAAAGGAAATGATGGAATATAGTAGGGAAAAGAAAAAGAAAACAAACAGAATGATGAAAACAGAAAGGAAAAAGAGAAAAAGAGAAAGGAGAATAATTGAGAGAACTAGGCCACAATTTACATGATAAAGTGATGAACTAAGGTTCAACAATAATTTGATTGCTACACAAGCATATTTAATATGTTTGAGTATGATCAATAGTGCTGAGCTAGTTTCTCTTGTCAGTGCACCAAAATAATGTAATATACTTTGCTTTTTATTTTTATTTTTATTTTAATATTGGGAATTCTATGTGTTGCTATGCCACTTTGCTTTTGGAAGTATAAATCAATGGAATGGCTACTTGGAAATTCACATCTGAAAATGGTAGATTGTTTGCTATTTGGTATATTTGTTTGCTATTTGGTATATTTGCAGTTGGGTTTTATGTTTATTTGTTTTATGTTTGAAGTTTGAGTCTTTCTTGTGATTGACAAATAGGAGGGAGGTGATGAGGAAGAGTTTGATAAGTCCAAGTCTGAAGTGAATGATGATGAGGAAGACGGCAGTGGAGAGGTTTGTCAACGTTTCATTACGACCTTTTAAGTACAATAGTATTCAAAAAAAAAAAAAAAGAGTACACTATACACTGTATTTATTTATGATCGATCTATGTGATGAATGTAGCATGCTAATCATATTTAAAGATCATGTGCTTTATTATATTCCTTCTTTTTATACATGCATATATACTTAAAAGTATAAAGTATCTATTATCATATGCAAATTTATTATGTAAGTTTTAGTTTTGGTTGCATGCTCATCACTTTGCATAACAAATTATTACATTAGAAATAAGTGATCTTGCTCCTTTACTTTTACTTTAGTATTTGATATAGTGTGTTGATAATATTGTGTTAATATGTAGTGTGTTGATAATATTGTGTTAATATGTAGTGTGTTGATAATATTGTGTTAATATATAGTGTGTTGATAATATTGTGTTTTGATAGTTTGTTGATAATATTGTGTTGATATGTAGTGTATGAATTTCGTATAGGATTTTTAAAAAATTGGGGGATTTAAAAATAAAATGTTTTTTTTTAAATAAAAAAAAAATCCGCTACCCTTCTTTTGAAAGAAGGGTAGCGGATGCTTTAAAAATATAATAATATCCGCTACCCTTCTATACAAGGGTAGCGGAAAGCTCACGACTTTCAGCGTCCCCCACATCCGCTACCCTTGTACAAGGGTAGCGGATGACCCTTTACAAGGGTAGCAAATGTGCATTTCTGTACTAGTGATTTTTAGTTGTATTTATTTCTTCTCTCACTCCCCTTTCTAATTGCAGCATATTCCAAAGGTTTTCTGTGACTTATATTTACCAAGTCAGGACTCTGCTATTATGTTGGTAGATGAATGGGAGAATGAATACAAAACTAATTATGTTTTGGAGAGGCATGGATTGAGTGCTTGATAGAGAGCATTCTCAATCGCTCACCGATTACTTAAAGGAAATCTTTTGATCTTTCGTTTACTTTGATTTTTGAATACTGAGTGGAAAATTGTGATAAGTTGGTAACGTGTTTACTTTGATTTTTGAATATCAATTTCACTAGGACTGTTCTGTAGTCAGCTTCTATTATATTACTGTGTTTAAATGTAATATATAGTTGTTAATTCTTAGAGAAAATAACATATATTACTGGTTATTAATTAGGATCACTTTTTTTAGGTTAACATTGTAAGGGTAAATGGTCGAGATGTTGTAGATGAAGCTATTTTCCTTATGAACTTAAATGATTATGAGAAAACCTCAAATCCTAGTTAGTCATCTAATATTACTTCTTAGTTTTATTTATTTATTTATTTCTTTTGTATGTTCTCATGATTTGATTGTTGATCTCTGTAATATTATTGATCTTGCATGGAAAGATAATCACAAGCGCAGAAGTTCAATAAAATTTGTCACTCTATATCCAGGAGTTTTTCAAAATGAAGGCCAACATTAGAATGGATTCTTATCATGTTGTGGATCAATACAAACATCATACTAAGGGACAATTGGTTCACATAATGTGAGATTAACTTAGGCAATACACCTCATGAAAAAGAAATATAATGAGAGATTTTGAAATGTAACATTACTTTAAGTAATAGAATTACCTCATGAAACGTAATGTGAGAATTTGAAATGTAAAATTACCTTGTATGTTTGGTTTAAATTGTGAAGATGTAATATTATATTGTTTGGTTAATGGTTATATAGATCAATTTTACTATAATAGCATCTATGTTACTATTCTAAATGGGTGGTCAAAGGAATCTCAGCCTTAAATCAACTCATATTTAAAAATAAAAAATTCATCATTTACGATCTACAACAATGCCCACCGGAGGATTCGTACAACAATGTGCTCTGGAGGGCATAACAATATGCATTGGAATGTAAAAATATACACGGTAAGGCACAAAAATATTCAACAATTATTGAAATGACTAAATTTAATACGTGATCTTCAACACAATTCATAAATGATAACAATATTCAACTAAAATTAGTAATTAGTGATTCATCCAAAATCAAATTAGTAACTCGCATGGTGAGCCGCGGGTTAGGTCAAATCTGGCCACTCCGACCCAAGAGATGGGTTCTGAGGCAGAACGATGACCCGACCCAGGTCCCCTCTCTCGAGCCCATCCACCCGACTTGAGTAGCCTCATTTAGGTCCTTTGTCTTAGGCCCCTGGGCCCTTTTTGCTAGGCATGGGTCGTCTATCTTGGGCCCCAGCAGTCTCTGGGCTCCTAGACTGCGGGTTCCTATTCTTGGACGCTTTCCAATATCTCCATCATTAGCCGCCACTATCTAAGTTGTGTGAAGTCGATAATTCGAGAGAGTAAACGTGCGTGGACCGATCGAAAATGTAATTTCGACACTTGCAACATATGTTTTGCTTTTATTCATATTTAATGGACCACACAAAAAAATTGTATTTGCAAGAATAAAAATCTTTAGAAAAATTTCACCGTACATGTTAGTTTTTGAATTTGAAAAAATCATATACAAATTCCTATTGGTGATGCTCAAACTAACATTACTCTCTAAGAAGCCAACATTAGTGTCCTTTTCAATTTGATGTTACTCATAAAGCAATCAATCTTTTTCAAAAGATATATGAAATGTTGGAGAATATAACTTTAATTATATATCTTTATTTTGAAATGTTGGAGAATAAAACTTTAATTATATATCTTTATTTTATTGCATTTATTATATTATGGACCAAGATCAATAATAATGTGTATAATGGACACTTTTATATATATTATGTACATCTAGTTAAAAATTATATATCTATTGTAATTTTTATTAATGTTTGTCGACATAAATATTTAGCATTAATGAATTAAATGTGTAATTATAAACTCTTTAAAAAAATTAAATTTGAAAAAATGAACTGTTTGGAGGAATTTAAAAAAAATGAATTAGTCAGGAAATCCATTTTTTTTCAAATCGCGTGACAAAAAGTGTTAGGAATATAGCGGAATAATGCGGAAGCGAAGAATCGAAAATTGAGAATTATAGAAGTTAAATAATAGAGAAAAATATAAAATGACAAAAGGAAATTGATGAATTGGGAAATATAATATATATATATATATATATATATATATATATATATATATATATATATCTATGTCTTACGTGAGAAAGGAACAAAATAAATAAAGAAGGATGAATGGATAATGATACATTGAAAACAATGAAATTAAGACTATTTATACATGCAAGAATGTAGACAATTGCGGCAATTGCAAGGAGACCCAAGAAATTCGGTGAAGACGTGAAATATGGATGATGAAAAACTCTAACTTCATGGTGAGTGGTCTTCATGATTTTCAGCCACACAATTTGAGCCACATTTTATTTCTAACAATCTCCACCTTGGATCAAATTCATTGTAGAATTACAACTGGAACAGTCGACTAAACTCAAGCACTGCTTGAACTTAGCAATATGAAGAGCCTTAGAACAGCAGGATGGATCACCATCAACCTCCTATGCGACTGAAAGAGCATAAGCAACCATATTTGTTTCATCATCACTAGCATACCTAGCAGGTTTTCTAATTGTCCTCCTAGGACGATCTATAACAATGGAATACTCTCGTTGTGGCTCGACGAGAGGTGCGGTGCTAGTAGATGCATCATCTTTAGTATTACCATCAGTAGTAGTAACACTATCAATAGGCCTGAACTCAAACTCCACCTTCTCACCAGCACTTTGCGTCTCACCTGTACTGGGATATTTTCCAGAAGAGAGTAGTGCATTTTCATCAAAAGTGATATCTCGACTCAGAATTATTTTCTGAGAATCAGGAGACCATAGACGATACCCTTTTGACTCAGAGGCATAACCAAGGAAAATGCATTTGACAGCTCTCGGGTTTAATTTACCCGTACTGGAATGAGCATAAGCAGGACATCCAAAAACTCTTAAGATAGAGTAGTCAATAGGATTACCGTACCTGACCAAACTTCCTCTGGAATTTTGAAATCAAGGGATGAATGTGGAGATCTATTTACCAAATAGCAAGCAGTAGAAACGGCCTCGGCCCAAAAATCACGCTGTTTCCATAACCCAGCATTAGAGAGCATACAACGAGTTTTTCCCAATAGAGTCCTGTTCAAACGTTCGGCAATACCATTCTGCTGGGGTTTACCAGGCAAGGTCTTGTGCTTGGGGATTCCATTTGCCGCACAAAAGTCATTGAAATCTGACTCACAGAACTCCAAGCCATTGTCTGTCCTGACCTTCTTGACTTTTTTACCTGTCTGAGTCTTAACGAGTATTTTTCACTTCTTGAGAATAGAAAATGCCTGATTTTTATGTTTCAGGAAATAGACCCAGACCTTACGAGAAAAGTCATCAATAATAGATATAAAATATCTACAACCTCCCATAGACTGGAATTTAGTCGGTCCCCATAAATCGGAATGTATATATTCCAATACATCTTTGGTACGGTTTGTAGCAGTAGAGAAACTAACCCTCTTTTGTTTCCCAAAAACACAATGCTCACAAAATTGTAATTTACCCGTACCTGAACCACCAAGGAGGCCTTTCTTGCTTAGGAGATGCATGCCTTTCTCACTCATATGCCCCATACGCATATGCCATAATTGAGTGAGATCCGCATCAGACATCGATGAGGATACTGCTACTGAACCTGTCATAGTACTGTCATGCAAGATGTACAAGCTTCCAGAACGAGAAGCTTTCATGAGAATAAGAGAGCCTTTTATGACCTTCATGTTAGGAATAAAGTGTAATGGTTTTTATATGCGAAAAATATGTATTTGTAGATCCCCCAATTTTATTTTATAGGTCTAGTAGAGTCTTAGACCATGATCGGGAAATTATTTTAAATTGAAAACAGAAAAACAGAGGAAGATGCATGAAAATAGAAGAAGAAGATATAAAGCCTAAAATCAAGAATTTGTCTGGAGAAAATGACAAATATAAGAAGAAGATAAATGATATGAAATCACGTCACTACTACTCAAAGAAATATCCAAGTAGAATTTTCGCGAATGAAAATTAAGATTGGAAGATTTCATGAATTTGACTTGAAGATCAAGCATCTATGGAAAGAAAGGAGTACATCAAAGATGATTGGAGATTTAACCAATAAGCTGTATGGACGAAGTGGAAAATACTTGATATGTTATGCGAAATGGCTCAAGTTCGAAACTCACCATCAATAATTTTACAAGGTAAAATTTGAGAAGCCAAAATTAATTAAGTCTAATGGAGTTGGGCGCCAATTGCAAGTAGAAATTGGGAAGCAATTTCACTTGGGTGGCAGTCAAGTGGAAATTGGGAAGCAATTTCACTTGGGTGGTAGTCAAGTGGAAATTGGGAAGCAATTTCACTTGGGTGGCAGTTGATGATGGCAATTGAGCCTTTGAGAGCAATTCAAAGGATCAATTGCACAGTGGAAATTGTTCACTTGGGTGGCAGTGGGGAAGCAATTTCACTTGCCTGTTCACTTGGGTGGCAGTTGAGAGCAATTCAAAGGATGGCAATTGAGCCTTTGAGAGCAATTCAAAGGATCAATTGCACAGTGGAAATTGGGAAGCAATTTCACTTGGGTGGCAGTTGAGAGCAATTCAAAGGATCTGCACAGTGGAAATTGGGAAGCAATTTCACTTGCCTGTTCACTTGGGTGGCAGTTGGGAAGCAATTCAAAGGATCTGTTCACTTGGGTGGCAGTTGAGAGCAATTCAAAGGATGGCAATTGAGCCTTTGAGAGCAATTCAAAGGATCAATTGCACAGTGGAAATTGGGAAGCAATTTCACTTGGGTGGCAATTGAGAAGCAATTGCACTTGGGAGGGGGACCAATGGGAGCAATTTCACTTGGGTGGCAATTGAGCAGTTGAGAGCAATTCAAAGGATCAATTTCACTTGGGTGGCAATTGAGAAGCAATTCAAAGGATCAATTTCACTTGGGTGGCAATTGAGAAGCAATTGCACTTGGGAGGGGGTGAGAAGCAATTGCACTTGGGAGGGGGACCAATGGGACCAATGTAAAATTGAAATTGGGTGCCAATTGAGATTGTAGTATGGGATGCAATTTCAAAATGGGGACCAATTAAAAGAAGACATTGAGGAGCAATTGAATTGAGATGAAAATTTCAAAATGGGGACCAATTAAAAGAAGACATTGAGGAGTGCACTTGGGAGGGGGACCAATGGGACCAATGTAAAATTGAAATTGGGTGCCAATTGAGATTGTAGTATGGGATGCAATTTCAAAATGGGGACCAATTAAAAGAAAACATTGAGGAGCAATTGATTTGAGATGAAAATTTCAAAATGGGGACCAATTAAAAGAAGACATTGAGGAGCAATTGAATTGAGATGAAATTCAATACCAGGAGAAGTCTGGAAACCAATTTCGAAGGCAAGGTCAACATAATTCAAAATTGGATGTAATTGAAGCACCAGGAGAAGTTTTGGAGCCAATTGAAAATCAAAGTCAATTAGGAGCCAATTACAATGGAGAAATTAAAATTGGGTGCCAATTACAAGTCAATTGAAATTGGGTGTCAATTACAAAGGAGAAACTCAAATTGGTAGGAAGTTCAAAGCTAGTTTGAAGTCTGAGAACACCCAGACGTGAGAATGAAGAAGATGAAATTTAACTTATAGTGAAAATATTCTCACAAGGAAAAATACTAGTTTAACTAGCATGGGATTTTTTTTTTTTTTGAATGCTACTAGCTCTATTACATTGTAGTATGTGTTCATATACTCTCTCAACCTACTGAAACACAAAGAGCTAATAACGCCTCCACTGAGGCTTGAACTTACAACCTTCCAAATGGAAGTCCAACCCGGGTACCATTAGACCACATAGTCCTGATCCCAAAGATACAAGGACCACTTCAAAGCTGATCAGAGAAGCCGTTCTACACCCAGATATTCCCACTCAACGTAAAACCAGAGGAATATCAGATGAAGTTTGGGAAACCATTCGCATGAAGTTCAAGCTCTCAAATGGCTAGCTTATCGTTTCTGACATCTTTGCAGAAGATAAGATAAGATCTCTGACAAAAGATACAATATTTCAAAACTGAGATCGTCTCTTTCCAACGGACAGATTCTCATTACCAGCTATAAAATGATGAAGATATGAAGACTTGAAGATGCAGGGGAACACACGAGCATAGAGCAAAGAGCAAAAATACATTGAGCAAAAATCTCATTTGGTACAGAGCATACCAAAAATCTTCAAGTGAGAAGTGAGAAAAGAAAAAGAACTCAGAGAGCTTCAAAAAGAAATATTCTGAGAGTTCAAAAAGCAGAGATAAACAGAGCATAAATATCAAGTGCTTTACTTGTATATTCAAAGAGAGAAAACACTCAGAGCATTCAAGAGAAATCATTCTAGAGTGTTTTAATCTTCATCAAAGAGACCTGCGCATCATTGAAGATCAACTACAGAGTCTCAGAAGTTGGAAGCAAGACAACACTTGTTTTGGAGCAAAACAAGAGAAGGGAGGAAAGTAGCACGGAGCTATGAAATCCTGGATTGTCACACGGAGCTGTGAGATCCGAAGCAGCAGTGTCGGAGGCACTGGGCGTGATTAGTGCGGGCTTTGTGATCAAAGCACTAGATCACGGGATACGTTTCTACCGGAGTGTGGAAGACGGGGGGAAAGTAACGCGGAGTCGTGAAATCCTGGGATAGTAGCGCGGCGACGTGAAACCCGAAGCAGCAGTGTGGTGTCACTGGGCGTGATTAGTGCGGGCTTTGTGATCAAAGCACTAGATCACGGAAATTCATTGTATCTTGGAACCAAGAAGTGGTAGATATAGTGAATTGCTCTTGGAGAGAAGAGCAAGTGGAATAGGAAGATTACACCACCTCGCGAACCACTATAATTGTCTTGTGTTCTTTACTGCTTTCTTTACTTACAGCTCTTTACATAATTGCTCTACACGAGATATACTACTCACACACACTTTATCTTTATATAATTCCGTTGTGCACCATACTCTAACAATCTAGTTAAGATTTTTGGTTTATCTCTGGCTTAGCAATTGTTGTGCTGTGCGAAAAAGTTTGAAAGTCTATTCACCCCCCCCCCCCCCCCCCCTTCTAGACTTTCACCTTACCTCTTTTGAGACCAACAATTGGTATCAGAGCAGGCTGTCTATTTAGGCCAATTTGCTATCTAAACACGTGCCTACTGGGTCAACCGTTTCTGATTGCTAGACAGATCCATTCTACATAGTGTGTGATTGGATTAATCTTTCATATCTCTCGTGATGATGATGAAGAAAGATTTAGCTCAAAATCTATTATTCTCACTTTATAAATTTGATGATTGAAAAGTTCATATGCAGGTACACTTATCGGCTTTACACGATGAAATGTGGGAAGTTGTTTCCACTGGGCTATAGAAATATTAAAAATCAATACGGCGTTTGTTATATCTCCGGATGCTCCACAGTACGTACAAAAGCCAAAACCGGAATGGACATCGGATGATAGAACGCGGAATAATCTTTACAATATTGCCAAGGATATTCTATTCAAAGCCGTTGATGATACAATATTTCCGAAGATCCAAAAGTGTGCTACTGCCAAAGAAATATGGGAAACTCTCATCAAGATTGGCGAAGGAGATGAACAAGAAAAAGACAATAAGCTCACAATCGCCATGAAGAAGTTTGAAGATTTCAAAATGCTCTCAAATGAAAGTGTTGCGGACATGGAAGCTCGAATGATCAAAGTTCTTAGAGAGATTAGTGATCTTGGCAAAAATATTAGCTAAAAAGAAATTAATCTCAAAATCCTACGAGGCTTACCATCTGCATGGGATATGAAGGTTACGGCTATGCGCGATCACCGAAATCTAAGAATGTTGTCTACAGACAAATTATTTAGTGATCTAAAAGCATATGAGTTCGAAATGAAGGCCAAAGATGATGATGTTCATGAAGCTCGAAATGCTGCTCTAATGGCCGAACAACTGTTAACCTCCAGGTCAGTAGAAAAAATGTTGATTTTATGACTGACGAACAATTTGCTCTTTTTGTCAAAAAGTTTAGAAGGTTTATGCGAAAAGGAGACAACAAAAATTCTGCTCGTGAAAAATTCGTCTCTCGCATAACACAAGAAGAAAAAGTTGAAGAAAACAAGGATTTATGCTACAATTGCCGCAAACCTGGACATTTTAAAATAAATTGTCCGTATCCGATCGTTAGCAAGTATCAAGGCAAAAATGTTGAATCCAGGCCGAACAAATCCGAAAGCAAAAGGTTCAAGCGCGACAAAAGAAAAGCTCTCGTTAGCAACAAACCAAATGAAAATGATGATTCGGAGGATTCATCATCACGCGATGAAAGTTCATGTTCGGATGATGATACGGCGCTAGTGTGCAAGTCAATTGAGTTGAGTACAAGTGAAGATTGTCTTATGGCTCTTGAAGCAGAGGAAGAAGAGGTAACATCTAATTCTTTCAATTCTGTTAATTCTTCTTTTTCTCATGAATCTATTGACAATCTAATGCGAGAATGTCAAGAGATTATGCTCACTCACCCTCAACTCAAGGAGCGAAATAATATTCTAATTCTTCACCTACAACTACTTTGGAACATTTGAAGAAGATGTAGCTGAATTCTACCTACATGCAGTCGTTGAAAAGGACTCAATCAAATCTCTAGTTGGAGGATCAGAAGTTTCAATAACTGAGGATGATATACACAAGTGCTTCAATTTTCCTGAATCTCAGTTAATGGCAGAATCTCACAGTTATGTTGTTCAAAATTTTTGGAACGAGATTCGTGGTCCTACAGCTCCAATTTTCTCTGATGTATCCGCTCATAAGAACTTATTGAAGTTTGAATATGAGATGTTGGTGGACATGATTTACAAGATTCTTGAACACAAACTGGGAAGTACGGAAGATTTGACCGCATCAACAGTATGCTTGATGGACGGAATTATGAAGGGAATCAAATTCAAATGGGCAAGATTTATCTACAGGAAGATGATTATATTTGTGCATGCTGCCAAACCAATGAAGAAACCTGCTGTGGTGGATCGTTTCTATCAAAATGTTGGTTATGGTCTCATAATTGGAGAATTACTAAGACAGAAGACGATTCCAATGAGAAAACACAAGAATATTGGAATTTATAGAGTCTTATTAAGAAAATTCAGCCCGAATTTTGGAAAAAGATCAAGCCAGAGAAAAGGACAAGAAGGTGGGAGTTCTACAAGTTCAAAAGCACCTCAGAGTTCCAGACCGAGAAACAACAAAGCAATCTCAGCCTCAAGTAATCAAATTGGATCAAGTAATCGGTCCAGAAGAGATCAAGAAGCCATCAGTACGGCTATGACTGTTGTTCCACTCAATTATGCCGAACCAAACATGTTGGCCGAAGGAGTTGATGATACAACAAGAATGAAATTTGTAGGAGTTGATGTGCAAATTTCGAATAATCTACAAAGAAGACTCTCGAGTCAATCTGCAGCCGAAGGAAGTGCAGGACCTATAGTCTTTGACTCAGCTCTCATTCAAGATGATCTGGAACTGTTGAGAGAATTAATAATGGTGCAAACTTGGAGAGAATGGAAACTTGAAAGATATCACTCTTTCATGTCAAAAATCACCCCAGATTTGATACGGAGTGAAGATTTTTCTTTGGAATGGTGTGGAATAAAAGTGATGTTAGATGCACTCAACATGGATTTAAATCAAGTCTATCACATGAAGCTACACGAAAAGGCAACCAGACAGATAGGAAAAGCACCAATAAAAGGAGGAAGTACGGCTCAAGACCGTATAGCCGAACAGGAAAGACAGAATGAAATATCACTTCAGTTAGCTCTACAAAGGTCAGTCTATGACACACATCATTATCCAGGTAATACATCTCTTGTGGATAATGAGCTTTTTGATGAAAGAACTGATGGGACAGCACTCATTGATGTACCAATCATGAGCACTGAAAATCATATGGACATACTTGTGAATGTCAATGATGCTTCTTTATTGATATCTGATCTGACCCCCACAACAATTAATGTGAATCTGGAGTGCAATGAACAACTTGTGGGATCTAATGAAGTTGAAGTGTCAGTACGAGAAGAAGTAAGAGAATAAGTGTCAGAAGAAATGAGAAGATATATACCAGTTGAAGTTGCAGTAGAAGTTGCTACTCAGAGTAGACAACAAATCACAGAGGATTTATCCAGTGTATTGCCAGTACACCATACCGAGTCTACCATGACTACCATGGACCCTGTTATAGAAAATGAAGATTTATTTGCAGACAAGTACACAAGAACAGAAGTTTTAGAAGAAGAGATTGGTGATCTCAATCAAGAAGCCGAATCACCTGAAGAAGAAGAAAGGATGCAACTTGTTGATACACCCGTTCTCACAGATCCGAGAAGGTGTCCATTCGGATCTCCTCAAAATTTTATACAGATAAGTGATCAAGAAGATGGCATTTTTACATCCTTATTTGCCAAAGTTGCCGAATCCGGTGATGTTATTTGTCAGACCATTGGAGAAAAGTTGATTGAACAAAATCAAAAGATGGATCAACAACACACGGATACACGAGTCAATCTGAAGGAATTAATGAAGCATCAAAATATTTTGAAGACCCATATTGACAAAGCAGAAAGAATCTTGAAAGGAGAATTAACAAAAGGCTTACTTGAAGTGATTCAACTCATGAAGATGGAACGAGAAGCAGCTGAAAAGATTCACAACGAACGCCACTTGCGACAAATCAAGGCGATTCAAGATCAATAAAGCCGAATCAACAAACTTGAAGTTGAGCTCACAGTTGCAACAAACAAGCTGGAAAATGTACAATGAAAGCACACCAAGACCGAGATTATAAGACCCTTGCATTTTTGGTTGATAACGCCAAAAGGGAGGAAGAAATTCTCAGTCACTTGGCTTTGCAACAGCAAGAATTTATTCTTGGAAGCCAACAACAGCCAGTAATTTCTACTCAAGGTAGAGGCCGAAGCCGCGGACAATCCTCACAAGGACCATCTCAGATTGATTTTGCTCAGTTCGTGAATCCTAGTCTTGGTACGAGTACATCAAAAGTAGCTGAAACTCATGGCTGGTTTGAATGCTCTAAAGGTACCGCCACTCAGACAACAATATGGACTAAGGAAAATCTACCAAGAATGATCAAAAAATTGCCTGCAGCCGATCAAGCCCAATGGATCTCGGACAAGAATAAAGAAGAAGAAGGCAAACGAAAAAGAACCGAGATGTGGTATGAACTAAGAGATTTCACTGGAAATATGGGCATGAGTCTTAGAGAAGAAAGAAGCTTCGAAGAATGTGTCTTATGGTGGGAAGCTGAAGTTCTTCCGGGAAACAATATCAAAGAAGCTTTTGGATATTACATGGCCGGGCAAGTCACAAAGAGATTTCAGAATGCAAAGTTCAAAGATGATTTCTTCAAGCTCAGAGAACATGTCAAGGAAATTTTGAAGAAAGACTTTGGTAAGAAGAAACCCAGAAGGTAATCTGAAAAATCTCTTAAGCTGATGTTTCTGCTATTTTAGAACCTCTATTGCGTTTTTCTCTATAAATTCGAAATATCTCAATAATAATTTCCCATGGTCTATTTTGAGTTTAGTATTTTATTTATCTGATGTAATTAGACCTTCGTGAATTAAAAAGACAAGAAATGTCAAACGCACATAAAAATTAAAAAAAATGATGATCAAAAATTAAAATAATTGAAGATGCGTTTAGCAGCTTGTCTACAAATTAATTCACAAGTTTTCTTTTGATTGTGTCTAGAAAACCATTTGTTAAACTCATCTTGGCTTTGTCAAATAAAATTGAGCAAAATGATTATTTTTTCAAAGACTTAAAGCCAATGACTGAGTATAGGTTTTGGCATTATCAAAAGGAGGGAAATTGTTAGGAATAAAGTGTAATGGTTTTGATATGCCAAATATGTATTTGTAGATCCCCCAATTTTATTTTATAGGTCTAGTAGTCTTAGACCATGAAAATAGAAGAAGAAGATATAAAGCCTAAAATCAAGAATTTGTCTGGAGAAAATGACAAATATTAGAAGAAGATGAATGATATGAAATCACGTCGCTACTACTCAAAGAAATATCCCAGAATAATTTTCGTGAATGAAAATTAAGATTGGAAGATTGCATTAATTTGACTTGAAGATCAAGCATCTATGGAAAGAAAGGAGTACATCAAAGATGATTGGAGATTTAACCAATAAGCTGTACAGATGAAGTGGATGATGCTTGATGTGTTATGCGAAATGGTTTAAGTTCGAAACTCACCATTAATAATTTTACAAGGTAAAATTTAAGAAGCCAAAATTAATTAAGTCTAGAGTTGGGCGCCAATTGCAATTCATAGGAATTGAAATTGGGAGCCGATTTCATAAGAATTGCACTTGGGAGCCGATTTCATAGGAATTAAAATTGGGAGCTAGTTCAGAGAAATTGGAAGGTAAAATTTGAGAAGCCAAAATTAATTAAGTCTGGAGTTGGGCGCCAATTGCAAGTGAAAATTCACTTGCAATTGGGTGGCAATTGAGAAGCAATTGCATTTGGGAGCCGATTTCATAGGAATTGCACTTGGGAGCCGATTTCATATGAATTGAAATTGGGAGCTAGTTCAGAGAAATTGGAAATGGGAGCAAGAGAGGATTTCATAGGGCTTCAGAGAGGATTTCATAGGAATCAAAATTGGGAGCTAGTTCAGAGAAATTGGAAATGGGAGCTAGTTTCAGAGAGATTGAAATTGGGAGCATGTTTCACATGGAATCAAGATTGAAATTGGGAGCAAGTTTCACATGGAATCAATTCAAGTTGGGAGCCAATGTAAAATTGAAATTGGGGACCGAATTGAGGAGCAATTGAATTGAGATGAAATTCAATACCAGGAGAAGTCTGGGAACCAATTTCGAAGTCAAGGTCAACATAATTCAAAATTGGATGTAATTGGTCATCATAATTCAAAATTGGAT
Source organism: Ipomoea nil (assembly GCF_001879475.1). Taxonomy (NCBI): domain Eukaryota; kingdom Viridiplantae; phylum Streptophyta; class Magnoliopsida; order Solanales; family Convolvulaceae; genus Ipomoea; species Ipomoea nil. Next base: position 1,457,004 of record NW_017617986.1, on the reverse strand, counting down.
GTAATTGAAGCACCAGGAGAAGTTTGGGAGCCAATTGAAAATCAAAGTCAATTGGGAGCCATTTACAATTGAGAAATTCAAATTGGGTGCCAATTACAAGTCAATTATAATTCAAAATTGGATGTAATTGAAGCACCAGGAGAAGTTTGGGAGCCAATTGAAAATAAAAGTCAACTGGGAGCCAATTACAATGGAGAAATTCAAATTGGGTGCCAATTACAAGTCAATTGAAATTGGGTGTCAATTACAAAGGAGAAATTCAAATTGGGAGGAAGTTCAAAGCCAGTTTGAAGTCTGAGAACACCCAGACGTGAGAATAAAGAAGATAAAGTTAAACTTACAGTGAAAATATTCTCACAAGGAAAAATACTAGTTTAACTAGTATGGGATTAAATTGAAGAATATTTTTAAATCCCAAAGATACAAGGACTACTTCAGAGCTGATCAGAGAAGCCGTTCTACACCCAGATATTCCCACTCAACGTAAAACCAGAGGAATATCAGATGAAGTTTGGGAAACCATTCACATTATGTTCAAGCTCTCAAACGGCTAGCTTATCCTTTCTGACATCTTTACAGAAGATAAGATAAGATCTCTGACAAAAGATACAATATTTCAAAAATGAGATCTTCTCTTTCCAACGGACAGATTCTCATTACCAGCTATAAAATGATGAAGATATGAAGACTTGAAGATGCAGGGGAACACACGAGCATAGAGCAAAGAGCAAAAATACATTGAGCAAAAATCTCATTTGGTACAGAGCATACCAAAAATCTTCAAGTGAGAAGTGAGAAAAGAAAAAGAACTCAGAGAGCTTCAAAGAGAAATATTCAGAGAGTTCAAAAAGCAGAGCTAAACAGTGCATAAATATCAAGTGCTTTACTTGATATATTCAAAGAGAGAAAACACTCAGAGCATTCAAGAGAAATCATTCCAAAGTGTTTTAATCTTCATCAAAGAGACCTGCGCATCATTGAAGATCAACTACAGAGTCTCAAAAGTTGGAAGCAAGACAACACTTGTTTTGGAGCAAAACAAGAGAAGGGAGGAAAGTAGCACGGAGCTGTGAAATCCTGGATTGTCACACGGAGCTGTGAGATCCGAAGCAGCAGTGTCGGAGGCACTGGGCGTGATTAGTGCGGGTTTTGTGATCAAAGCACTAGATCACGGGATACGTTTCTACCGGAGTGTGGAAGACGGGGGGAAAGTAACGAGGAGTCGTGAAATCCTGGGATAGTAGCGCGGTGATGTGAAACCCGAAGCAGCAGTATGGTGTCACTGGGCGTGATTAGTGCGGGCTTTGTGATCAAAGCACTAGATCACGGAAATTCATTGTATCTTGGAACCAAGAAGTGGTAGATATAGTGAATTGCTCTTGGAGAGAAGAGCAAGTGGAGTAGGAGGATTACACCACCTCGCGAACCACTATAATTGTCTTGTGTTCTTTACTGCTTTCTTTACTTGCAGCTCTTTACATAATTGCTCTACACGAGATATACTGCTCACACAATCTCACACACTTTATCTTCATTTAATTCCGCTGTGCACCATACTCTAACAATCTAGTTAAGAGTTTTGGTTTATCTCTGGCTTAGCAATTGTTGTGCTGTGCGAAAAAGTTTGAAAGTCTATTCACCCCCCCCCCCCCCCCCTCTAGACTTTCACCTTACCTCTTTTGGGACCAACACTTCATAACTCCACCTTCAGCTGTGTACTTGCACCCCAGAGATTCCAAGGTGCCCAATGATATCAGATTGCGTTTCAAATCAGGAATATATCGAACATTGGTAAGAGTCCTGATAACATTATCATGAGTTTTAATCTGAACACTTCCAATTCCACTAACCTTGCATTGGGTATCATTACCCAGCAAGACAAATTCACCATCAATCGGTTCGAGAGAAACGAACCAGTCTTTGTGAGGACACGTGTGGAATGTACAACCAGAGTCCAGAATCCACTCGGTTTCACTCCGTTTGCAACCGGAGCTAACATATAACATAACATCGCCTTCTGAATCTCTTTCAACAACACTAGCTTCAGCAGACTTTTCTCTCTCTTGCTTGTTTTTCAACTTAAAGCATTCAGTCACATCATGACCATGCTTCTTACAGTACTTACAGGATTTGTTGGACTTTCGTCCTTTGGACTTGGATCTAGAATCTTTATTGCTACTCCCTGATTCAAGTGAACGACCCCTTACAGTCAAGCCTTCACTTTTGTCCTCAGACTTAATTTCAAAGTCAAACTTTTCTTTGGACAATAGGTTTGACTTAACACTGTCGAAAGTAAGGGTATCACTACTATTACCATACAGCATAATTTCTTTGAAATGCTTGTATGATTTAGGGAGAGAGACAAGCAATAAAACAGTGCGATCCTCATCTTCAATTATGACATCAATATTTTCCAAGTCCAATAAAATAGAATTGAATTCATCCAAGTGAGATTTAATAGAAGTACCTTCCGTCATACGGATTGTGTACAAACGCTCCTTCAGGCGCAGCGTGTTCGCCAGAGTTTTGGCCATGTAAAGCGTATCCAGCTTGCACCATAAATCTGACGCAGTCGTCTCACTTACTACCTCACGTAGAACTTCTTTAGACAGGCACAAGAGAATGGTTGAACGTGCCTTGTCATCCAAATCTTCCAAATCTTCCCAATCTTCATCTGTCATTGTAGTCGGTTTCTTCTTCTTCCCAGCTAGCGCTTTCTTGAAACCGTTCTGGTTAGAACGGCTTCCATCTGAACCTTCCAGATAGAAAAGCTAATTTTCCCGTCGAACTTCTCGATATCGAACTTGGTACAAGTTGACATCTTTGAAAATAATTCTCAATTAAACCTGGCTCTTATACCACTTGTTAGGAATATAACGGAATAATGCGAAAGCGAAGTATCGAAAATTGAGAATTATAGAAGTTAAATAATAGGAAAAAAATATAAAATGACAAAAGAAAATTGGTGAATTGGGAAATAAAAAAAAAAATTTATATATATATATATATATATATATATATATATTAAACTCTCATAAGAGTTACAAAGAATATATATATATATATATATATATATATATATATATATATATATATATATATTTCTATGTCTTACGTGAGAAAGGAACAAAATAAATAAAGAAGGATGAATGGATAATGATACATTGAAAACAATGAAATTAAGACTATTTATACATGCAAGAATGTAGACAATTGCGGCAATTGCAAGGAGACCCAAGAAATTCGGTGAAGACGTGAAACATGAATGATGAAAAACTCTAGCTTCATGGTGAGTGGTCTTCATGATTTTCAGCCACACAATTTGAGCCACATTTTATTTCTAACAAAAAGTAAGTAATAATATTGTAGAAAATAATTTTTGATCCCTGAATAGTTTCAATTTTGATTATAATTATTTAGTTTTCTAGTTTTTTTAAAAAAAAAAAAATTATTACATTCTCCAGTCCAATACATTGTACAGTTGAGTGTTGTACACACTATGCAAAAAATAGAAAATCACATTAATCCCATTCTGGACCGAGTCCCCACCAAACCATTTTTGATGATCTGATATACCATTAATCCCATTTTGCCCGCATGGATAGCTCAACTGGTCTTAGAGGTAAAATTTTGGAAGAGCAACCTCTCAAAGTGAGGGGAGCTCCTTGAGACACCATTCCTGAGATCACCAAGGCCTTTTAGCCATCTCGCAGAAAGCCAAGTTGCATGTCGTGAATTTTGTCTCAAGAGCCTCTCTTTCAACATGAACATCCATCATGGCTTCTTTTAGTTCCATAAGTTTTTTCTCAACACATTCTAATTCTTTGTTCAAATCATTTTCTTCAGATATGATTTCAGAACGCCTACTTACTTCATGGGAACCTTGAAATTCAATTGCACGACTTGAAAGTTTGCTTAGTCGCTCTTGCAGAAACCAACATCCATACCCAGCCAAGTGCATGAAGCCTGATAATGTGTTGTCGTCCCAACTCTTGAAATCAGTCAGAGGTGTGGAAAGGGTACAATATTTGATATTGTCAGCAATGCTTACTGTTTCCAAGTTGATCCCAACAGCCAACGTATTGTTAATGTTCTCAGGAAATCCATCATGTAGATATGATTTCTGAGCACAACACAACTCATAGGCCCTATGCATTTACACGTGCTGAGATGGAGAATTTCGAGTCCACAAGGCCCTATGCATTTACAACAATGCTGAAGTTTTTCAAGTCTACAAACGATCCGGTGGAACTTCCACCCATAGTTTCTGCAGGGTAATCCTCCTTATCATTCTCAAAAATGAACTCTTCATCCCCTAACTCATAATTCGTTTATGGCTGGCCATAATTTTGACAATTTGTCTTTCAAATGCATATGATGTGAATTGTTTGCTCTCACTGTGTAAACCTGGGGAAATGCTTACATTGTAAGTTGATAAAGTTGGGAGATTTTTCTACATTACAAGAACTAGAAATCTTCCCACAAACCCCGCCCCACTGATAGAAGGCATGAATTTTAATTGGCATTAGTTTGATAATAAAAAAATGAGGTTCAAGAAAGTGAAAAGATTTAGGAAGGAACTAATAAGGCTACTACAAATGTGCTACTAGTTAATCTTTCATCAACCCACAATTTAACTCTTTAAAAAAAACAAAAAAAAAAAAAAAGATCAGCAAATTAGTACCAGATATATAATTACAGAAAATGCAATGAGTCAGTCATGAAACTCAAAAGCTATATCTTCACTTTCAAAATTGGTCACAAAGTGAAAATAAGCCATTCAAATCTCATAAATTACTTGAAGGGAAAATTATTGTATTCATTTGGATAGACCAAAAACAAAACATAGGGCATAAAGCATTCAGTTGCCAGACCAAAGATATGATATGAGAACATTATAAGTAACAGCAGAATGAAAATGGCACTAATGTGATGTTTTCACTGTCATTATGTTTGTCCACAAACAGATCGCAAATTATGCTGTGGAAACGTGTTCACCATGCGCATTGTGAACACATGGGTAGATTCATAATTTCTATGGTGTAGAAATTATAAATCTACAGTATAAAAATTATGAATCTACAGTATAGATGTTATGAATCTACAATATAAAAATTATGAATCTACAGCTTAGAAATTATGGATCTATCCCGTGTTCACCGTGAGAATGGTGAACACGGTTCCACAACATAACTATTGCAAACAAATGAGTTAGATATAGGCCATATTATAAAGTGAAAATAAAAGTTTGGGAGCCCATTTCATGTGACCCACTGAAGTTTACATTTTACTTCACTAAGAACTATGAGAATACTTCTAACTTAATCAACACTGTTACAAAGTTATGGAAATGTAATTCTAGCATAGTGCTATATTTTGTGAGGGATAGACTGGAAAACAGATATTCTTAAATTAGTGTTTATATATATATATATATATATATATATATATATATATATATGTATGAACAGATATTCTTACTAAGTACTTGCCTTTCTGCTATGAATTTGGTCTCATTATCACCCTCCAATGGTATTGTATGATCATGAGGGGGTAAGTACATTCTACAGAAATCCCCCGGAAGGTCCTGTAGCAGAGGTACTTTTGAGGTTGAATTATGATAAATCCTTTTTTTTAATTATTATAAAATAATAATAATAAGGCCAGCGACCCAATATAGAAGTTCCATGCCCATGCCCAACAAAAGGGGCTCAGGGGCCTAAGAGAAAGGACCTAAATGAGGCTACTCAAGAGAGGGACTTGGGGCTCGGTCACCGTTCTGCCTCGGAACCCGTCTCCCGAGTCTGAGTGGTCAGATTTGACCTAGCCCACGGTCCACCGTGCGTGCTTTGCCCCAGTCTTGCGGCCCATTATGAAATTAGTTAAATTAGTTGGAATATTCTTGAATAAATTGTTATTTTATAGTTATTACAAATTATGTTCTATTCCTAGAAAATCCTGTAGTATTCTTACATCAATATAAAATATTTTTATTACAATTATCGCTTTTACTATTTTACCCCTTTAATTTATGCGAGAGTTAATATCCAAAATTGTCTTCGGGTATAGTGATTTTTCTCAATTTTGTCCTAAACGACTTTGGTGTTATCAAGTAGTCCCAGACTTTTGTGTTATTGCTCAATATTCTCCTCTGTTAGGTAATCCGTTAAAAGGATGTTAAGTACAAGGATAATTTAGTAATTTCATATGAGTTAATACCTAAAATTGTCCTCGACTATAATGGTTTTTCTCAATTTTGTCATAAACGACATAGGTGTCATAAACTAGTCCTAGATTTTGTGTTATTGCCCAATATTATTGTCATCCGTTAGGTAAACTGTAAAAAAGGGTTAAGTACATGGATAAATCAATAATTTCAAATTTAGGTCTTCCATGTCCTTATCGAAGGAGGAGCCGGGGTTGGAAAATCGTCGCAGAAGCTAGAAGGCGTGGGCGTGGCGGAGAACAATGAGAGGGAGGAGGAGAAAGACGGCGAGAGGTAGAGTTACGGCGCACGGCGGCCGCTGATTTGGTTCTCCGTAGACCACCTTGGTGAGCAAAGCTCGTAGAAGAATGGATCCCGGGAGCACATTTTCCTCCATGACCGGAGCTACTAGTACACATTAAAACCTTATGTTGACTAATTTATTTGTAATGAATAGAACTAAGTTAGGCTAAGCTTTTGGACCATTTTCTATCATATGGTATTTATTTTAATGGCTCATATTAGATAGTTATGTGTGAAGAGGAAGTCAGTAGAATATTCTTGTAACACCCTGTAACACCCCAGATTTTCGAAACTTTTGAAACTTATATAAAGGAGGTAAAATCTCATTAAATCCCAAAACGTAATATAAAGAGTACGGGGTGCTATGCCACACCTGAGCTAGAGAACTCAGGTGCACAGGCTAACTAACTAATATCCTCAACAAAGTAAATGCATAACCGTAGCACGCAAGCCGAAAGGGAAACTATCTACTTCTATGCTCCCCGATTCAAGCGCGCTCCCGTGTCTACTCTTCTATGCCTGAAAGCCAAATATATCTGTTCAGCGAGAGATGCTGGTAACCCACTCCAACGCGTTGAAATACAATACATATAGATATATACATAGTTATACGAAAAACCATTTCGAAGCATGAAGATATACCCTAAGAGACTCTAGCTTTCAAAACAGGGAATAGACTCAACAGATAGGGCTTAGCACAGACAACGGACATAATCGAGCATAAACAATTTACAAGCATAGGGAAACATGCAAGGCAGATAAAGATAAGCACAGTTAATATCCATAACCCAACATATACGATTCCCGGCATAAATCCCAAAGTCACCTCCCGAGACACTCATAACAACAACTCATACATATCTCATCACATAGCACACTTTGTTGGCGCCACAGGACCAATCGCATGCCCATACATGAGGGTCAGCGCATATAGCTCTGACACGGCCCCGCAGCACCCTGCCCCGTATCGCAACACGGAGGGGTCGATCGCAACCGACCGATAAACCGCAGCTCATCACAGTTTGATCGCAATCAAACAGTGGACCGCAGCCCAAGAGTATGTCATCTGACCGCAGCCAGGAAATATGAACCGCAGCTCATGTAGAAACGTTTGATCGCAACCAAACGGTGGACCGCAGCCCGAGAGTGTAAATCTGACTACAGCCAGCCTCTGAACCGCAGCTCAGGAATAACCAATCCGATCGCAACCGAATTGGGGCACATAACACATAGCAAGCACATGCAACCCACATTAACACATTGGGGAGGGGGAGAAAACGTATAACAAAACCTATGCGTGATCCTTCACATACTAAGAATAATCCTAAGGGGTTCATACTCCTATCACCTAGGTCAACGGGATACCAATTCAACTAGCATGCAATATATAAGAATCATACAACCTACAAACGGTACCCGAAATATCAAACTAGACATAGGCACGATAGACGGAGTCCGTTGGGACGCCACGGGGGTCGGGGGAACATCAAAGGGGAAAGCCGGAAACCCGAGGTAGGGTATTTTCCAGCGGGTAGCCGGTGGGTGAGGGTTCACCCGCCGGCTGCCCGCCGGTGGCGTGACTCCGGGCAGCGGGTGCCTGGCGGGCAGCTGCCCGCCCGCCCGCTGCCCGCTGCCGGCGTTGCCCAAATAGGCCGCGGGAGCTGCCCGCTGCCGGCGTTGCCCAAATAGGTGGCGGGTCCCCTACCCCCCACTGACTCTTTTTCACCAAAAACGCCCCGGGAACCTTTGTGGAACCCAAGACCATGCTTAGACACTTTCAAACGCAATTGATAACACTCGTAGGCAATTAACGGATCCAAATCAAGAAACATACGGCACATAACCTATCATGCTTTTCTAAACATAATCAATACCCAAACATACAAATTCCCACCCAATCTACCAAGAATAATACCATACGAATTCCACGATATAACCTAGGGTTCTAATTATTTTTAAATCAGCAAGAACACAATTCATCTTCTAATATCAAGATTCGGTAGGAATATCATATAAACATCAAGAACATCATATAATCATCAAGAACATCAAGAACACCATATAATCATCAAGAACCTCTTATCATCAAGATTACCCATGGAATCATAACACCAATTATCAAGATCATTATAACGAATCATCAACACGCAAGAATATGGGGGAAATCCTAAGAGGGGAATCATAGCTATGAAAATAGGTTTTGTGGAGACATGGGTTACCTTTTAGCCTCAAATAATTCCTTGGCTATGAAGGGTCTTTCTTGAAGCTTTCTCCTTTCTTGATTTCTCCTAGGGGAATTCTTGGAACTTCTTGTGTGGTGAGGGATTATTGTGGTGGGGGGTTCTAGGTGCCTCTTAAGTCCCCTATTTATATATTTAGGAGTCCTAATTAGGAACTAATATTATAGGCTTGCTAATTCTATTCATTTTAGGGCTAGGGGTTGGGTTTTAGGGGTGAGGGCCCACGGACCATGGTGGGCATTTTCCCTAATTAATTATTGTAATTTAATTCTTTCTTTGGATAATTGGTTAAATGATTAATTGGTTTTAGGGGTCGTAACACGGGGTGTTACATTCTCCCCCCCCCCCCCCCCTTAACGGGAAGCTTCGTCCCCGAAGCTTGGTTCCCTTCGGGCGACTCCCTCTTGGTTACCTGGTGTGAAGAGTTCGAGGTAGCGTTCCTTCATTGTGTCCTTGAGTTCCCATGTTGCTTCTTCAGTCCCATGGTTGGTGCAGAGAACTTTTACCATTTCTATGGCCCGACGACGGGTGGTTCTTGTCTTGGTGTCCAGGATTCTTACGGGTCTTTCTTCATATGCTAGAGACTCGTTGAGGTCCACGACCTCGGGTTGTAGCACGTGGCTTGGGTCGTGCACGTATTTCTTTAGCTGGGATATGTGGAATACGTTGTGTACTCTTTCTAGTTCGATGGGTAGAGCGAGGCGGTAGGCTAGATTCCCGACCCTTTCTATGATTTCATAAGGGTCGATAAATCGGGGGCTGAGTTTTCCTTTTCTTTCGAATCTCATTACCCCTCGTGTGGGTGAGATTATCAACCAAACCTTGTCCCTGGGGTTGAATTCGGCTTGTTTTCTCTTTAGGTCGGCGTAGGATTTTTGGCGGTCCTGAGCAGCCTTCATCCTTTCTTGGATTTGTTTGACATTGGTTATGGTGTTTTGTAGGTATTGGGGCCCTAGTGTCACCAAGTCGACCATGTCCTCCCAACACAAGGGAGTTCTGCATTTTTGTCGGTATAAGGCTTCGTAGGGTGCCACACAGATGCTTGCGTGGTAGCTGTTGTTGTACGAGAATTCAATGAGGTCTAGGTGTTCTTCCCATGTCCCTTGGAAGTCTAACACACACGCCCTCAGCATGTCTTCGAGAGTCTGAATGGTTCTCTCGCTTTGGCCGTCAGTGGTGGGGTGGAATGCCGTGCTTAGTTTTAGTTGTGTCCCCAAGGCCGATTGTAGTGACTTCCAGAATTGTGAGAGGAACCTGGAGTCTCTATCGGACACAATGTTTCGGGGAATTCCGTGGTATTTCACCACTCGGGCTAGGTAGGCTTGGGCTAGTTGTGTCATCGTCCATGTCTCTTTCATGGCAATGAATCGCGCCGTTTTGGTTAGTCGGTCCACTATGACCCAAATTTTATCCTTGCCGGTTTTTGTTGGGGGTAATCCTCCGACGAAGTCCATGGATATGGAATCCCACTTTCCTTGTGGTATCTCAAGGGGTTGCACGAGTCCCTTGGGTTTGCATCGTTCGGCCTTCACCCTTTGGCAGTTCAGGCATTTGGCCACGAAATCTGCGACTTCCTTTTTCATGTTGGGCCACCAAAACGACCTTTTCACCTCTTGGTATAGTTTGTCACCCCCGGGGTGCACCGAGTATGGGGCGTTGTGTCCTTCCTCCAAGATTGGGGATGCGTCGTGGGTACGCACCACCTACCTTGGTAGCGGAGACTGCCATCTTCGTGTATTTTGAAGGGTCCTTCTTTCCCTTGGGTTAGGTCGAGGCGTATTTTATCTAGTTCCGGATCCTGCTGCTGTCCTATTTTGATTTCTTTGAAGAGTGTGGGTATGATTTGTGTGTTGAATAGGTGGATCTCGGGGTGGGTTTGATTTTGCTTTATTATTTCCAAGTTCAGCTTCTGGAAGTCTTTGTACAGCTGGTCGGGTAGGACCCAGGTGGCGTTGAGGGAGTGGTTAGCCTTCCTGCTTAGGGCGTCTGCCACAATGTTAGCTTTTCCCTCGTGGTACTGAATGTGTAGGTCGTAGTCTTTTATGAGTTCTAGCCACCTTCGTTGTCTCATGTTTAGGTCTTTCTGGGTGAAGATGTACTTTAGGCTCTTATGGTCTGTGTAGATCTTTCATTGCACTCCGTATAGGTAGTGCCTCCAAATTTTCAGCGCGAATACGATAGCGGCTAGCTCGAGGTCATGGGTGGGGTAATTTTCTTTGTGAGTTTTGAGTTGCCTAGATGCGTATGCTATTACTTTGCCCTTTTGCATTAACACGCAACCCAACCCCTGATGTTATCACATCTGTGCTTGTTTTTATGGTTATTTTGAATCATCACAGTAATTAAGTTCTTTAATTTTGCTTATTTAATACATGTTTTCCTTGCTATTATCATTTAATTATGGTTCGCACTTGTTTTGAATGTTTTACGGTGTTTGTTAGTGTTTCTGAACCATTTTAGGTCAAAGATATGAGTAAGGGGAGTTCAAGGATGAGTTTGGAGCAATTTTGGACAAGTTCGGGGCCCAGAGGGCTCGACGCGTCGAAAATTTCCAGTAGCATCAGAAAACTGAGCCAAAGAGGCTCGACGCGTCGAGCCTCAATTCGACGCGTCGAGAAAATCGCGCAAGTAAAATTCGTCGAGCGTCGCTGAAGCAAAACGCAACAATAATTTACAAAAGAAGTTTGAGTGGTGTTTAAGTGCATTATTCTCCAAATCATAAGGGACAGCACTAAATTCCATATTGACTGGCGCTGAATTCCAAGCAAAAATTAAAGGGGTTGGTTTCCTAATAATTAAAGTCGGCAATTTCTTTATTTAAATATAGGAATTATAATTTGAGTCCAATTTTGTACAAGATTCCTATTTCATCTCAATTTTGTACCCACTATAAAATCCCCCTTCCTCAACCCTAATGACACACCGAGAGATTTTTAGAGTTCTTTGTAGACAAGAAAGAGAGGAATCAAGAGGCTCAAGTTGTCTTTGGAAGCAAGGAGGAAGCCAAGGAGATTTGGGAGAATCGCTTGGTTAATTCTTGTACTCTTTTGATGATTTGTAATCCTTTATTCATATTTGCTATGTATAATTTAGCCATGCTCGGCTAAATTCTTTAAGGATTTTTGGGTGAATTTGTTTATAAACCTATGTGCCTAGTTCGTTAATTTCTTAATATATTTATGTTTGGTTTCATGATTTGTGTTGCAATCTTGTTTTAATCTGTTGTTGTTGGTAGTTAAAGGCCTAAATTACTAGCTTCACAGTCATGTTTGTGTCACCAATGGGAGTTGGGGCATAAATTAGGGCACACACGATTGCACCTAATGGTTGGTCCTTGGGAAAGGGGAACTTATTAGGGGAAGTTTATTCTAGATTATTGCTCATCGGGAGATGGTAGTAATTAGGAATAATTGAATGCTGATCTTTGATCTTATTGGGTGTTTAAGCCATGGGAGTGGAAATTCACTAGGAATAGAGATTACGGGAGTAATTCGATTCCACTTTGCATTCCCATACAAATCTTAATTCCAAACCAAATATTACAAACGTTAATTGGCACTAGGTGATTAAACATTGTGACCCCAAGAATCCTATTTTGCTCTATTGTCTACAAAACCTTGCTACTTATTTTATTCTGCTTGTTATTTTATGCAATCAATCAACCTTCAAGTTTTGTTAGGACCAGTTTCATATGAGTAACCTAGTAGCTAGTGATTAGTACCCCACCTCTCTGTGGTTCGACAACCCGAATACTCCGGGTATTATTTGTTTGCCCCAAATTACAGCAATCAAATTGGCGCCGTTGCCGGGGAGGTGGCGTTACGTACTGACACTAGTGAAAGTCTTACTTTAGGAGTCTAGTCCATTTTATTTATTTATTTATTTATTTATTTATTTTATTTGCTAATCCATAACAAGTTCCTTGTTCTTGAGTGTGATTTTGCTTTGAATCTAAGAACTTGGCTTTTTATGCATACACGATCTCGTGGGAAAGAAGGATTGTTACCTTTGAATCTTGAGATTGAGAAAAGAGCCAAGTTTCTTAGAAAACAGACTAGGATGGCACAAGAAAACCAAGTTGAAGGGAGATCAATGTCTGACTACCTTGCTCCGGATGTTGAGGAGCATGGTAGCATCAATATTCCAAATGTGGAGGCCAATAACTTTGCGATCAATCCGGCCATACTCAGCATGGCTGCGGCAGATCGATTTGGAGGGATGCCCATGGAAGATCCCAATGCTCACGCCACCAAGTTCCTACGACTTTGTGGCACTTTCAAGATAAATGGAGTCACTCAAGATGCTGTCAGACTTAGGCTTTTTCCCTTTACACTGAAGGACAAGGCTGAAGATTGGTTATCCTCACATCCAGATAACCATTTTGACACTTGGGACAAATTACATGGAGAATTTTTGAAGAAGTTCTATCCTATCTCCAAAACTCAAAGGATGAGAAGGGCAATTCAAAACTTTAAGCAACTGGCAACTGAGTCCCTCACTGAGTCTTGGGAGAGATTTAAGGAATTGAAGAGGCAATGTCCACACCATGGATTTCAAAGTTGGGATTTGATGATGTCTTTCTATGAAAGATTGCTTGATAATTCTAGGATTTTGGTGGATGCTTCTTCGGGTGGTTCGTTCACGATTCTAGAGCCAACACAAGCCGAGGAACTATTGGAGAAAATTGCTATGAATGGATCTACTTGGTACACGGAGAGGTCTCCACAAAAGCTTGTAAGAGGAATTCATGATGCGGGGTAATTAGCCGATTTGTCAACAAAGTTGGATAATGTGGTCTCCATGGTTCAAAAACTTGCCCAAATCACCATCCAAAATCACAATGTGAGTCATGTTTCTAACCCTCCTACTCTTGGTCGAGTTTTGATGTGTGAACTTTGTGGTGGTGGACACAAGTCAGGGGATTGTATCGACGAGTTAAATTCCCAAACCTCTATGGAGCAAGTTAATATGTTGGGATATAATAGGCCTCATCAACAGTCTTTCCAACCTCAAGGGACCTACCATCCTAATAATTCAAGGAACCACCCCGGCTTTTCATGGAGCAACTCAATGGGAGCTGCCAACCCTCAACACTTTGTTAATAGAGGTCCTCTGGGTTTTCAAGGTACTCAAGTTCAATCTAAATTTCCCGTTTCAGAGGCCCCACCACAATCGAATACGGAAGTTTTGTTGGAAAAAATTGATTAAAGGTCAGTTAGAGATTACAGAAAATGATGGATAAAATGGATGCTCGCCAAAATATGGTTGAAAAGCAATTAGCAAATCAACCTTCTATATCAAGTACTAAAGTCACAGGGAAGTTGCCAGCTATGCCTGAAAATCCAAGGGAGCATGTAAATGCAATTGTTACAAGGAGTGGCAAAGTACTTGAAGAGCCATCTCTTCCAATCAAAGCATCAATTCCTAAAAAGACAGTTGAGGAGAAGATTGAAGAGATACTTGGTGGTATAGAAGATGAGTCAATTGTTGTGCAAAATAATCCACAAGTTCAAAAGGAAGTAGAGAAACCTGTGAGAAGGTATGTACCCCCATTGCCTTTTCCTCAAAATCTTGAAACAACGAAAGAAAGTAGGTGGAAAAAGTTTTTGGAGATTGTTGAGAGTTTGAAAGTTTCAGTTCCCTTACTTGATTTGCTTTCACAAGTTCCCTCTTATGGAAAATTTTTGAAAGAGATTCTAGCTAAGAAAAAGAAATATGGGGAACGAGAGATGGTAGCTGTGGCACAAGAGTATCAAGCGTTGACCCCGGGAATTGGGAGGAATATACCTAAGCATAGGGATCCGGGGAAGTTCACAATTCCTTGTGTGATTGGAGGCCGACCTTTAAAGGGATCCCTTTGTGATTTAGGAGTCAGTGTGAGTGTTATGCCTCTTACTCTTTGTCAAGGGTTAGGGTTGGGAGAACCAAAACCAATCCAATTCACCTTAGAAATGGCGGATAGATCCATCGTAAAGCCTATTGGAATTCTTGAAGATGTCCCAGTTCGTGTGGACAAGTATTTTGTGCCTTGTGATTTTATTGTGATAGATGTCCGAAGGAACCTAGACGTTCTACTCATTTTGGGGAGACCCTTCCTAGCCACTATTGGAGCAATGATTGATGCAAGGAAAGGGTCCATGATTTTTGACATTGGGGAGGAAAAGGTGGAATTTAATGTTCTTGATGAGCCAAAAATCATTGATTGCAAGTCAATTTTGCACATCGACCCTACTCTCAAGGTGACACATGATGAGTATTTGCATTTGAAGAGTCTATGGGGTGATGATATCAAACTCGCGGATCAACCAGGATGAGCACTCCATAACCAGGTTAGGTCGAGCTAGCGACGTTAAACTTAGCGCTTCATGGGAGGCACCCCATGTTATCTTTTATTTATTTCATATTTATTGCTTTCTAGTTTAATTTTATTGCTTTCTAGATTCGTTTTATTTAGTTTTATTGCTTTCTAGTTCGTGCTTTTTAGTTTTCTCTTTTCTCTTGTTCTACTTTTCTTTTATTTTGCATCAGGGATGATGCAAAGTTTTAAGTGTGAGGGGGAGGAATCATTAATTTGGGGATATTTCTAAATTTTTAAAATTTTTGCTTTTGCTTGGATGACTCATATGCTATTTTTGGTGAATAAGTTACTTGTCTTAGCATGCAGTTACAATTATTCTCTCTTGTTGGTTTGTGGTTTGTTTTAGTGGTGCTTGCTGCATCTCAATTTGTGATGGATGATTTGAGGTGTAACACATATTTGATCTATTCCCTTGCCAATAGCTTTGTTAACCACTTAATAATTGGATTAATTCTTGATCTTGTGTTTTGCATTGCTAGTGAAGGCTTATGTGAGATTCCGGTCATGGGTGTTTTGCTAGAACTTGCCTCATTACTCCCTAAGTGATGTCTAAGTTTTGCATGTTTTGAAGTGATTTAGGCCATTTTTTTTTTGTTTAGCCATACCCTTTAAACCTGTCCCTATATATATTTTTATCCTTCGTGTCCCCATTGTGCCTTTTGTTTGTTCAAATAAGTGCTAAGCACTTATCCCCTCTTTGTGATTGTTTTTCTTTGATTTACCCCATTATTATAATCCTTAGCCCGTGGCCAAATATTTCCCTTCCACCCTTGAGAGAATGAAACTTTTATCTTTATCTTTTCCGTAAGAAGAGTTTTATGGAGTTGTGCTACGAAAAAAAAAAAAAAAAAAAAGCAGCTAGTGTTACAAATGTTCAAGTGTGGAGGTCATGAAAGTTTGGATTAAAATTATCTTGCTATATCCAAAAGAAGTCCAAAGACAAAGAAAAGAATGAAAAAAAAAAAGATTGAAAGTTTTTGAGTTTGGATCCCCACTTTACCAAAGAGTTGCTAAGTTCTTAAAAGAAATTTGCTCCTTGGAATTATGATTATCTCATCTCTTCTAAATTTTGAAAAGTTTAGATAAATTGTGACATTCTCTCTTTTTGATTAATTTTTCCATACCACTTCTTTGTTAGCTATCACCCGTAGCCCCATTTCAAGCTAAATAAAATCCTATTTGATCTTAGCATGAATTCTTAGATTTGATCTAGGGGAGTATGAAGGGCAAGCCTATGGGATCTCATTCATGAGCCGTGTCTTGCATAATCTCAACTGAGTATTTGTCCACACTTGATCCTCACATACTTTAAATTTTTGGTGCTTGGTTATTGGCTTGGAAATGGGTCTCTTATGCGCCAAACTAATTTGATTCTTGAAGCTTGTTGTTTTGTAGCAAGTTGATTGGTGGTTTGAAAGGTTGTGCAAGAGAGAGCATGAGTAATTTGTATGTTTTGACTTGTGATTTTATTCCTTAGTTTTGCTTGAGGACAAGCAAAAGCTTAAGTGTGGGGGGGGTGATGTTATCACATCTGTGCTTGTTTTTATGGTTATTTTGAATCATCACAGTAATTAAGTTCTTTAATTTTGCTTATTTAATACATGTTTTCCTTGCTATTATCATTTAATTATGGTTCGCACTTGTTTTGAATGTTTTACGGTGTTTGTTAGTGTTTCTGAACCATTTTAGGTCAAAGATATGAGTAAGGGGAGTTCAAGGATGAGTTTGGAGCAATTTTAGACAAGTTCGGGGCCCAGAGGGCTCGACGCGTCGAAAATTTCCAGTAGCATCAGAAAACTGAGCCAAAGAGGCTCGACGCGTCGAGCCTCAATTCGACGCGTCGAGAAAATCGCGCAAGTAAAATTCGTCGAGCGTCGCTGAAGCAAAACGCAACAATAATTTACAAAAGAAGTTTGAGTGGTGTTTAAGTGCATTATTCTCCAAATCATAAGGGACAGCACTAAATTCCATATTGACTGGCGCTGAATTCCAAGCAAAAATTAAAGGGGTTGGTTTCCTAATAATTAAAGTCGGCAATTTCTTTATTTAAATATAGGAATTATAATTTGAGTCCAATTTTGTACAAGATTCCTATTTCATCTCAATTTTGTACCCACTATAAAATCCCCCCTTCCTCAACCCTAATGACACACCGAGAGATTTTTAGAGTTCTTTGTAGACAAGAAAGAGAGGAATCAAGAGGCTCAAGTTGTCTTTGGAAGCAAGGAGGAAGCCAAGGAGATTTGGGAGAATCGCTTGGTTAATTCTTGTACTCTTTTGATGATTTGTAATCCTTTATTCATATTTGCTATGTATAATTTAGCCATGCTCGGCTAAATTCTTTAAGGATTTTTGGGTGAATTTGTTTATAAACCTATGTGCCTAGTTCGTTAATTTCTTAATATATTTATGTTTGGTTTCATGATTTGTGTTGCAATCTTGTTTTAATCTGTTGTTGTTGGTAGTTAAAGGCCTAAATTACTAGCTTCACAGTCATGTTTGTGTCACCAATGGGAGTTGGGGCATAAATTAGGGCACACACGATTGCACCTAATGGTTGGTCCTTGGGAAAGGGGAACTTATTAGGGGAAGTTTATTCTAGATTATTGCTCATCGGGAGATGGTAGTAATTAGGAATAATTGAATGCTGATCTTTGATCTTATTGGGTGTTTAAGCCATGGGAGTGGAAATTCACTAGGAATAGAGATTACGGGAGTAATTCGATTCCACTTTGCATTCCCATACAAATCTTAATTCCAAACCAAATATTACAAACGTTAATTGGCACTAGGTGATTAAACATTGTGACCCCAAGAATCCTATTTTGCTCTATTGTCTACAAAACCTTGCTACTTATTTTATTCTGCTTGTTATTTTATGCAATCAATCAACCTTCAAGTTTTGTTAGGACCAGTTTCATATGAGTAACCTAGTAGCTAGTGATTAGTACCCCACCTCTCTGTGGTTCGACAACCCGAATACTCCGGGTATTATTTGTTTGCCCCAAATTACAGCAATCAAATTGGCGCCGTTGCCAGGGAGGTGGCGTTACGTACTGACACTAGTGAAAGTCTTACTTTAGGAGTCTAGTCCATTTTATTTATTTATTTATTTATTTATTTATTTTATTTGCTAATCCATAACAAGTTCCTTGTTCTTGAGTGTGATTTTGCTTTGAATCTAAGAACTTGGCTTTTTATGCATACACGATCTCGTGGGAAAGAAGGATTGTTACCTTTGAATCTTGAGATTGAGAAAAGAGCCAAGTTTCTTAGAAAACAGACTAGGATGGCACAAGAAAACCAAGTTGAAGGGAGATCAATGTCTGACTACCTTGCTCCGGATGTTGAGGAGCATGGTAGCATCAATATTCCAAATGTGGAGGCCAATAACTTTGCGATCAATCCGGCCATACTCAGCATGGCTGCGGCAGATTGATTTGGAGGGATGCCCATGGAAGATCCCAATGCTCACGCCACCAAGTTCCTACGACTTTGTGGCACTTTCAAGATAAATGGAGTCACTCAAGATGCTGTCAGACTTAGGCTTTTTCCCTTTACACTGAAGGACAAGGCTGAAGATTGGTTATCCTCACATCCAGATAACCATTTTGACACTTGGGACAAATTACATGGAGAATTTTTGAAGAAGTTCTATCCTATCTCCAAAACTCAAAGGATGAGAAGGGCAATTCAAAACTTTAAGCAACTGGCAACTGAGTCCCTCACTGAGTCTTGGGAGAGATTTAAGGAATTGAAGAGGCAATGTCCACACCATGGATTTCAAAGTTGGGATTTGATGATGTCTTTCTATGAAAGATTGCTTGATAATTCTAGGATTTTGGTGGATGCTTCTTCGGGTGGTTCGTTCACGATTCTAGAGCCAACACAAGCCGAGGAACTATTGGAGAAAATTGCTATGAATGGATCTACTTGGTACACGGAGAGGTCTCCACAAAAGCTTGTAAGAGGAATTCATGATGCGGGGCAATTAGCCGATTTGTCAACAAAGTTGGATAATGTGGTCTCCATGGTTCAAAAACTTGCCCAAATCACCATCCAAAATCACAATGTGAGTCATGTTTCTAACCCTCCTACTCTTGGTCGAGTTTTGATGTGTGAACTTTGTGGTGGTGGACACAAGTCAGGGGATTGTATCGACGAGTTAAATTCCCAAACCTCTATGGAGCAAGTTAATATGTTGGGATATAATAGGCCTCATCAACAGTCTTTCCAACCTCAAGGGACCTACCATCCTAATAATTCAAGGAACCACCCCGGCTTTTCATGGAGCAACTCAATGGGAGCTGCCAACCCTCAACACTTTGTTAATAGAGGTCCTCTGGGTTTTCAAGGTACTCAAGTTCAATCTAAATTTCTCGTTTCAGAGGCCCCACCACAATCGAATACGGAAGTTTTGTTGGAAAAAATTGATTAAAGGTCAGTTAGAGATTACAGAAAATGATGGATAAAATGGATGCTCGCCAAAATATGGTTGAAAAGCAATTAGCAAATCAACCTTCTATATCAAGTACTAAAGTCACAGGGAAGTTGCCAGCTATGCCTGAAAATCCAAGGGAGCATGTAAATGCAATTGTTACAAGGAGTGGCAAAGTACTTGAAGAGCCATCTCTTCCAATCAAAGCATCAATTCCTAAAAAGACAGTTGAGGAGAAGATTGAAGAGATACTTGGTGGTATAGAAGATGAGTCAATTGTTGTGCAAAATAATCCACAAGTTCAAAAGGAAGTAGAGAAACCTGTGAGAAGGTATGTACCCCCATTGCCTTTTCCTCAAAATCTTGAAACAACGAAAGAAAGTAGGTGGAAAAAGTTTTTGGAGATTGTTGAGAGTTTGAAAGTTTCAGTTCCCTTACTTGATTTGCTTTCACAAGTTCCCTCTTATGGAAAATTTTTGAAAGAGATTCTAGCTAAGAAAAAGAAATATGGGGAACGAGAGATGGTAGCTGTGGCACAAGAGTATCAAGCGTTGACCCCGGGAATTGGGAGGAATATACCTAAGCATAGGGATCCGGGGAAGTTCACAATTCCTTGTGTGATTGGAGGCCGACCTTTAAAGGGATCCCTTTGTGATTTAGGAGTCAGTGTGAGTGTTATGCCTCTTACTCTTTGTCAAGGGTTAGGGTTGGGAGAACCAAAACCAATCCAATTCACCTTAGAAATGGCGGATAGATCCATCGTAAAGCCTATTGGAATTCTTGAAGATGTCCCAGTTCGTGTGGACAAGTATTTTGTGCCTTGTGATTTTATTGTGATAGATGTCCGAAGGAACCTAGACGTTCTACTCATTTTGGGGAGACCCTTCCTAGCCACTATTGGAGCAATGATTGATGCAAGGAAAGGGTCCATGATTTTTGACATTGGGGAGGAAAAGGTGGAATTTAATGTTCTTGATGAGCCAAAAATCATTGATTGCAAGTCAATTTTGCACATCGACCCTACTCTCAAGGTGACACATGATGAGTATTTGCATTTGAAGAGTCTATGGGGTGATGATATCAAACTCGCGGATCAACCAGGATGAGCACTCCATAACCAGGTTAGGTCGAGCTAGCGACGTTAAACTTAGCGCTTCATGGGAGGCACCCCATGTTATCTTTTATTTATTTCATATTTATTGCTTTCTAGTTTAATTTTATTGCTTTCTAGATTCGTTTTATTTAGTTTTATTGCTTTCTAGTTCGTGCTTTTTAGTTTTCTCTTTTCTCTTGTTCTACTTTTCTTTTATTTTGCATCAGGGATGATGCAAAGTTTTAAGTGTGAGGGGGAGGAATCATTAATTTGGGGATATTTCTAAATTTTTAAAATTTTTGCTTTTGCTTGGATGACTCATATGCTATTTTTGGTGAATAAGTTACTTGTCTTAGCATGCAGTTACAATTATTCTCTCTTGTTGGTTTGTGGTTTGTTTTAGTGGTGCTTGCTGCATCTCAATTTGTGATGGATGATTTGAGGTGTAACACATATTTGATCTATTCCCTTGCCAATAGCTTTGTTAACCACTTAATAATTGGATTAATTCTTGATCTTGTGTTTTGCATTGCTAGTGAAGGCTTATGTGAGATTCCGGTCATGGGTGTTTTGCTAGAACTTGCCTCATTACTCCCTAAGTGATGTCTAAGTTTTGCATGTTTTGAAGTGATTTAGGCCATTTTTTTTTTGTTTAGCCATACCCTTTAAACCTGTCCCTATATATATTTTTATCCTTCGTGTCCCCATTGTGCCTTTTGTTTGTTCAAATAAGTGCTAAGCACTTATCCCCTCTTTGTGATTGTTTTTCTTTGATTTACCCCATTATTATAATCCTTAGCCCGTGGCCAAATATTTCCCTTCCACCCTTGAGAGAATGAAACTTTTATCTTTATCTTTTCCGTAAGAAGAGTTTTATGGAGTTGTGCTACGAAAAAAAAAAAAAAAAAAAAAGCAGCTAGTGTTACAAATGTTCAAGTGTGGAGGTCATGAAAGTTTGGATTAAAATTATCTTGCTATATCCAAAAGAAGTCCAAAGACAAAGAAAAGAATGAAAAAAAAAAAAGATTGAAAGTTTTTGAGTTTGGATCCCCACTTTACCAAAGAGTTGCTAAGTTCTTAAAAGAAATTTGCTCCTTGGAATTATGATTATCTCATCTCTTCTAAATTTTGAAAAGTTTAGATAAATTGTGACATTCTCTCTTTTTGATTAATTTTTCCATACCACTTCTTTGTTAGCTATCACCCGTAGCCCCATTTCAAGCTAAATAAAATCCTATTTGATCTTAGCATGAATTCTTAGATTTGATCTAGGGGAGTATGAAGGGCAAGCCTATGGGATCTCATTCATGAGCCGTGTCTTGCATAATCTCAACTGAGTATTTGTCCACACTTGATCCTCACATACTTTAAATTTTTGGTGCTTGGTTATTGGCTTGGAAATGGGTCTCTTATGCGCCAAACTAATTTGATTCTTGAAGCTTGTTGTTTTGTAGCAAGTTGATTGGTGGTTTGAAAGGTTGTGCAAGAGAGAGCATGAGTAATTTGTATGTTTTGACTTGTGATTTTATTCCTTAGTTTTGCTTGAGGACAAGCAAAAGCTTAAGTGTGGGGGGGTGATGTTATCACATCTGTGCTTGTTTTTATGGTTATTTTGAATCATCACAGTAATTAAGTTCTTTAATTTTGCTTATTTAATACATGTTTTCCTTGCTATTATCATTTAATTATGGTTCGCACTTGTTTTGAATGTTTTACGGTGTTTGTTAGTGTTTCTGAACCATTTTAGGTCAAAGATATGAGTAAGGGGAGTTCAAGGATGAGTTTGGAGCAATTTTGGACAAGTTCGGGGCCCAGAGGGCTCGACGCGTCGAAAATTTCCAGTAGCATCAGAAAACTGAGCCAAAGAGGCTCGACGCGTCGAGAAAATCGCGCAAGTAAAATTCGTCGAGCGTCGCTGAAGCAAAACGCAACAATAATTTACAAAAGAAGTTTGAGTGGTGTTTAAGTGCATTATTCTCCAAATCATAAGGGACAGCACTAAATTCCATATTGACTGGCGCTGAATTCCAAGCAAAAATTAAAGGGGTTGGTTTCCTAATAATTAAAGTCGGCAATTTCTTTATTTAAATATAGGAATTATAATTTGAGTCCAATTTTGTACAAGATTCCTATTTCATCTCAATTTTGTACCCACTATAAAATCCCCCCTTCCTCAACCCTAATGACACACCGAGAGATTTTTAGAGTTCTTTGTAGACAAGAAAGAGAGGAATCAAGAGGCTCAAGTTGTCTTTGGAAGCAAGGAGGAAGCCAAGGAGATTTGGGAGAATCGCTTGGTTAATTCTTGTACTCTTTTGATGATTTGTAATCCTTTATTCATATTTGCTATGTATAATTTAGCCATGCTCGGCTAAATTCTTTAAGGATTTTTGGGTGAATTTGTTTATAAACCTATGTGCCTAGTTCGTTAATTTCTTAATATATTTATGTTTGGTTTCATGATTTGTGTTGCAATCTTGTTTTAATCTGTTGTTGTTGGTAGTTAAAGGCCTAAATTACTAGCTTCACAGTCATGTTTGTGTCACCAATGGGAGTTGGGGCATAAATTAGGGCACACACGATTGCACCTAATGGTTGGTCCTTGGGAAAGGGGAACTTATTAGGGGAAGTTTATTCTAGATTATTGCTCATCGGGAGATGGTAGTAATTAGGAATAATTGAATGCTGATCTTTGATCTTATTGGGTGTTTAAGCCATGGGAGTGGAAATTCACTAGGAATAGAGATTACGGGAGTAATTCGATTCCACTTTGCATTCCCATACAAATCTTAATTCCAAACCAAATATTACAAACGTTAATTGGCACTAGGTGATTAAACATTGTGACCCCAAGAATCCTATTTTGCTCTATTGTCTACAAAACCTTGCTACTTATTTTATTCTGCTTGTTATTTTATGCAATCAATCAACCTTCAAGTTTTGTTCGGACCAGTTTCATATGAGTAACCTAGTAGCTAGTGATTAGTACCCCACCTCTCTGTGGTTCGACAACCCGAATACTCTGGGTATTATTTGTTTGCCCCAAATTATAGCAATCAACCCCTTTTTGGATGCGTCACTGAAGACCTCAAATCCCTCCACTCTGGAGGGGATAGCTAGTACGGGTGCCGTGGTTAGTTTATCTTTCAATTCCTGAAAGACCGCAATGCAGTTGTCGTCCCATCGGAAGGGGGTCTCCTTTTTCATGAGTTTGAGTAGAGGTTGAGCTATTTTAGTAAAGTCGGGTACAAACCTCCTGTAGTAACCAGCCAGGCCTAGGAAGCTGCGGACCTCTGACAGCGAACTTGGTGTGGTCCATTCCTTAACGGCACGGACCTTGGCGGGGTCTACCTTAATTCCTTCTTTGGTTATCACGTGACCTAGGAAGGCCACGCTGTCTTTCCAGAATTCGCATTTGGAGAACTTAGTGTATAGTTGGTGTTCTCTTAGAGTTTGCAAGGTTATGCGGAGGTGTCTTTCGTGTTCTTCCTTGTTTCGGGAGTAGACTAGGATATCGTCAATGAATACAATGACGAAGTCATCCAGGTGGGGTCGGAAAACCCGGTTCATGAGGTCCATGAATATGGCGGGTGTATTGGTGAGTCCGAAGGGCATTACTGTAAATTCATAGTGGTCGTAACGCGTCCGGAAGGCCGTTTTTTGAATGTCTGGTTTGGCCACTTGTATTTGGTGATATCCGGATCTTAGGTCAATTTTCGAGAACACCCCTGCCCCCTTAAGTTGGTCGAACAAGTCATCTATCCGGGGAAGGGGGTACCTGTTCTTTATTGTGACTTGGTTGAGTTCCCTGTAGTCGATGCATAGGCGCATGCTCCCGTCTTTCTTTTTAACAAATAGTACCGGTGCTCCCCATGGGGAGGTGCTGGGGCGGATGTAACCTTTATCTAGCAATTCCTGGAGTTGTGTTTTCAGTTCCTTCATTTCTTTTGGTGCTAGTCTGTAGGGTGGTTTAGAGGTCGGGGCAGCGCCAGGTACGAGGTCTATGGTGAACTCGACCTCCCTGGCTGGGGGTGCCCCGGGGATTTCGTCTGGAAAGACGTCGGTGAATTCGTTTACCACTGGAATGGATTGTGGTTCGGGTGGTTTGATGTTGAGGTTCTCGACCGAGCATAGGAAGGCCTCGCTTCCTTGGTTTAGGTACTTCTTCATTTTCATCATGTTCACAAGTTTGATCCCCGGATCCTGGCGGGTCCGGCGGTATGACACCCTTTTTCCGTTTGGTCCTCGTAGGACCACTTTTTGTTCTCCGCACAGGATTTGTGCTTGGAATTTCCCTAGTCAGTCCATGCCCAAGATCACTTGTACCCCATCCAGTCCGAACTGTATTAAGTTGCTGGGAAAGTCCACTCCCTGGATGGTGATCATTACGTTCTCGTACATGCGGTCGCATTTCAAGATTTCGCCAGAGGCCACCTTGACCTGGAGTTGGACTTTGGTGCTGGCGTTAAGGCTGAGTTGAGTGGCGAACTCGGTTGCTATAAATGAGTTGGTAGCCCCTGAATCAAATAGTATAGTGGCGGGGGTGGCGTGTACTAGGAAGGTTCCGGAGACTATGTTGCTGTCTCTGATCCTGGCTTTGCTTAGGGTGAGGATTCTTCCTTGAGTAATCGGTGTCGTGACCTTGGGGGGTGAGACGGTCCTGGAGCTTTTAGGTCCTCGGGTGGGATTTGTGTGATTCCCTTCAGGTTTCCTTTTGTACCCCAGGGGTGTCTCCCGGGGTTGGTTTGTTACTTGTTGTAGTTGGAATGCCTTGGCATAGGCTTCCCCGAGGGTCCTTGGTTCTTATGTGGCCAGGGCTTTCTGGTGTTCGGAATTAAGGCCTGTTATGAACTTCTTGACCTTGATCATTTCGGTGGGTACTAGCTCGGGGTGAGGCGAGCCAATCTGCGGAATTGCTGGTAGTATTCCGTGATCGGGGCTGCCCCTTGTTTTAGGTGGAGGAACTCTTCGTATATGGTGGCTTTTAGATGGTCGGGATAGAATTGTTCTCGCAGCCGTGTTTTTAGGGTTTCCCAGTTGAATTCGGGGCTTTGTTCATATGTGGGTCTCTCGTGGTCCCACCAGGTGTCGGCCTCGTGTCTGAGGTAGAAGGAGGCTATTCTGACTTGGTGGTTTTCTGGGCATTCGGTTGCCCGGAATATCTTGTCAAAAGTTCCGATCCATTCCTCGAGGATCGTGGGGTCTTCGTTCCCCGAGAAGGTGGGTGGTTGATGCGCCGAGACTTGGTGGTGGATTTCCAAGTTTTCGTTTGTTGGTAAAGGTTGGGGAATGGTAGTACTCAGTGCCTGGGAAATTTGGGCCAAGCGTTGTAGATTCTGAGTCATGAATTTCTGAGTGGGGAGTTTCGGTGTTCCTGTTTGTTTCCTTTTTGGTGCCATCCTGGTGTTCATAGGTCGATGTTATTTTGCATTCTTACCTTGATGCAATAAGTGAAGGGGGAGTTTCTTTAAGTCAGAGAGGGATTAAGTGAGGGGGCTATGTGTAGGTTTCACAATCTCACCGCGCGTCCTACGATTCCTGAATCCTATGTTCCTAAGTACCTAGAGTTTAAGCTTAATGTCCTAAAGTCTGGTCTTAAGAGTCTTATCCTAGGGTCAACTTAGGCTCTGATACCAACTGTAACACTCCAGATTTTCGGAACTTTTGAAACTTATATAAAGAAGGTAAAATCTCATTAAATTCCAAAACATAATATAAAGAGTACGGGGTACTATGCCACACCTGAGCTAGAGAAATCAGGTGCACAGGCTAACTAACTAATATTCTCAACAAAGTAAATGCATAACAGTGACACGCAAGCCGAAAGGGAAACTATCTACTTCTATGCTCCCCGATTCTAGCGCGCTCTCGTGTCTACTCTTTTGTGTCTGAAAGCTAAATATATCTGTTCAGCGAGAGATGCTGGTAACCCACTCCAACGCGTTGAAATACAATAAATATAGATATATATATAGTTATACGAAAAAACATTTCGAAGCATGAAGATATACCCTAAGAGACTCTAGCTTTCAAAACAGGGAATAAACTCAACAGATAGGGCTTAGCACAGACAACGGACATAATCGAGCATAAACAATTCACAAGCATAGGGAAATAGGCAAGGCAGATAAAGATAAGCACAGTCACCTCCCGAGATACTCAACATATACGATTCCCGGCATAAATCCCAAAGTCACCTCCCGAGACACTCATAACAACAACTCATCCATATCTCATCATATAGCACACTTTATTGGCGCCACAGGACCAATCGCATGCCCATACATGAGGGTCAACGCATATAGTTCTGACACGGCCCCGCAGCACTCTGCCCCGTATCGCAACACGGAGGGGTCGATCGCAACCGACCGATGAACCGCAGCTCATCATAGTTTGATCGCAACCAAACAGTGGACCGCAGCCCAAGAGTATGTCATCTGACCGCAGCCAGGAAATATGAACCGCAGCTCATGTAGAAACGTTTGATCGCAACCAAACGGTGGACCGCAGCCCGAGAGTGTAAATCTGACCGCAGCCAGCCTCTGAACCGCACCTCAGGAATAACCAATCCGATCGCAACCGAATTGGGGCACATAACACATAGCAAGCACATGCAACCCACATTAACACATTGGGGAGGGGGAGAAAACGTATATCAAAATCTATGCGTGATCCTTCACATACTAAGAATAATCCTAAGGGGTTCATACTCCTTTCACCTAGGTCAACGGGATACCAATTCAACTAGCATGCAATATATAAGAATCATACAACCTACGAACGGTACCCGAAATATCAAACTAGACATAGGCATGATAGACGGAGTCCGTTGGGACGCCACGGGGGTCGGGGGAACATCAAACGGGGAAGCCGGAAACCCGAGGTAAGGTATTTTCCAACGGGTAGCCGGTGGGTGAGGGTTCACCCGCCGGCTGCCCGGCGGTGGCGTGACTCCGGGCAGCTGCCCGCCCGCCAGCTGCCCACTCCGGCGTTGCCCAAATAGGCCGCGGGTAGGTGGCGGGTCCCCTACCCCCACCTACCCCCCACTGACTCTTTTTCACCAAAAATGCCCCGGGAACCTTTGTGGAACCCGAAACCATGTTTAGACACTTTCAAACGCAATTGGTAACACACGTAGGCAATTAACGGATCAAAATTAAGAAACATACGGCACATAACCTATCATGCTTTTCTAAACATAATCAACACCCAAACATACAAATTCCCACCCAATCTACCAAGAATAATACCATACGAATTCCACGATATAACCTAGGGTTCTAATTTTTTTTAAATCAGCAAGAACACAATTCATCTTCTAATATCAAGATTCGGTAGGAATATCATATAAACATCAAGAAGATCATATAATCATCAAGAACATCAAGAACACCATATAATCATCAAGATTACCCATGGAATCATAACACCAATTATCAAGATCATTATAACGAATCATCAACACACAAGAATATGGGGGAAATCCTAAGAGGGGAATCATAGCTATGAAAATAGGTTTTGTTGAGACATGGGTTACCTTTTAGCCTTAATTAATTCCTTGGCTATGAAGGGTCTTTCTTGAAGCTTTCTCCTTTCTTGATTTCTCCTAGGGGAATTCTTGGAACTTCTTGTGTGGTGAGGGATTATTGTGGTGGGGGGGTTCTAGGTGCCTCTTAAGTCCCCTATTTATATATTTAGGAGTCCTAATTAGGAACTAATATTATAGGCTTGCTAATTCTATTCCTTTTAGGGCTAGGGTTTGGGTTTTAGGGGTGAGGGCCCACGGACCATGGTGGTCCTTTTCCCTAATTAATTATTGTAATTTAATTCTTTCTTTGGATAATTGGTTAAATGATTAATTGGTTTTAGGGGTCGTAACACGGGGTGTTACACACCCCCCGATTTTCATGCCATTTTAAAACTTAAATACGTAAGGGAATGTAACTAACATATATCATAAAACGTAAGCACAGCGGAAGTCTAATATAAAAACAGGGAAAACCAAGGAGTGTTATGCCACATTCACCTCAACGTGAATGCACAGGCAAGTCTAAAACCATCAAACTATTTTGTTCAACAACTATGGCACACAGGCCAAAACGCTAACTACATTGTTCAAGGGAGCTAAACTACCAACTGCTAACGCTCTCACCATGTCTACTCGGGACCTGTAAAGCACATAAAGAAAGGGGACGACGCCCGTTCAGTGAATATTGCTGGTAACCCATCAACATGCGTTCAATAGCATATATAGATAGTATGATACAAAATCATTTTCGAAACGGAATACAGTATATATCAGTTCAAAGCCATAGAGAGAAGTCAACTGCAAAGATTCTGTTTCACTTTCAAAAAGGACAAGGGAAATCAACATCCCAAGACAACATCAAGACGAGAACAACAACAGTACAACTCAACACAGCTCAAGACGTAATCTACTGATCACAAAGTAGAAAACATCAAGACAAGGACAACAACAATAACAAATACAGCTCGAGGTGTATTCTACTGATCACAAAGTAGAATACCCCTTGACATGCTCATCAGAAAAGGATAGACATCCACACATTGGCACTATATGCCACCGTGACACTACATGTCACATGTTCCAACCTTATGCCCTGTTCCAACCTTATGGCTACCCCCAGCCTTATTACAGTTCCAACCATTACCTCCAGGACCACTGTACTCCAAAGTCCAACCTTATGCCTCCAAGGACCGTCGTCCCCAATCCGACAATCTCTAACATTTCCACCAATACATAGTACACGAGGGTACCATTCATTTCAATCACACAACCGCCAACACATGAGCCTAAAGCTTAGATCATGAGCCTGAAGCCCAGATTACAACTCCATTATCATTTCATGGCCACCACGAGGACCACATCTGTACCTTGGTGATTAATGTCCCATACCATTAACCGTGCAATCAAGGTACAACCAATACGCACACATTCATCACAGGAATCAATCAATGGATCACAACAAAGATATGAAACCATACTCAACAAGGAAGGATTACAATCCAACACCAACGATAGTCAACACAAGTTGTTATCCATAATAGGGAAGAACAAACCACACACGCTAGCATTTCAACATCAAACTAGCATGCTTATCAAACAGGTAAACCAAACATAGTTCCGTAGAACATACAAGACTCATCATGGTTCAACGAATCACAAGGTTAAACACTTAGCATGATTCAAGACACCAAATCCTACATGGATTCCTAACATACCGTTCTAGACCTACGAAACATCAAGAAGACACTCAAATAGCCCAACAAATCAACATCGGGAAGTCAAAACATCAATTACCGAGTCAAAAGAATCACGGAGAACAAATCCCGAACATACACCAAAGTGTACACCGCGGGTGGGGCCACGGGTGGACCACCACCCGTGGTTCCGCCCACGGTTACTATTGTCCACGAGCCTTGTACCCCGTGGGTGGGGCGGCAAGTGGAGCTCTACCCGCTGTTCCGCCCGCGGGTACCAACCTGTACCAAAAATAATCTCTTCGGGGACTTTCAACACCAAGTCCAAATTCAAGTCCAAAACACCAAAAATCTCACAAAATACAACAATATGACTTGAATCCAAGAAATAGTCAAGCAATGGCATACAAGAATCCTAATAACAAGCTCTAGATATGCATTCTCACAAGACAATGCATCAAATCTCACATTTCATAACAAAAATCACAAGTAGAAGTCAAGAAATCATCATCATCATATAGGTAAAAAAAAATAGATTTTGTAAAGCATGAGTTACCTCTTGTAGCCTACTACTTCACTTATCACACCCTTACAAGCTTCTCATAAGGTTCTCCTTTAACTCCAACTTCATAAACACACCAAAAGACAACAAAGATTCCAACTTTAGAAAAAGACACTCAAAAAGATACTAAAAAGACTAAGGGACCAAGGATCTTACCCTCTCTTATGCTCATGCTCAAGAAAGTATAAATCTTGGAGACCAACTTGAAGAATCTAGGATTGCCCAAACTTGACTTGAAGAAGAAGCTAACAATTTTCTAGAGAGAATGAGAAACTTTTGTGTTTAGGGTGTTAAAGAAATGAAATGAAGGATGACTCTAGGTTAGCTTGGAACACAATCATAAGGTGAAAGGACCTCTTTACCCTTACTAAAGTGGAACGTGTAAGGATACAAGGGAACAATTCATAAGGCATAGAGTACAAGCCTTTGACTTGGATTGACTAGTCAATTTCTAGTCCTCCGACTATTGAATTTTCAGGATTTTAGGAATAAATCACCAAATAAGCTAGGATTAATTATCTAATTAATCCTTAAATAGATTTTAGATTTATGGGGTGTCACAATTCTATTCAATTAGAGCTAATCATAAGGGGAATTCTAAATTATGAGTGGTTGTGGTTCTTTTATTCAAATGAAGTTCTATCAACGTTGATTAAGGAGTTGAAGTGAATATTGCTGTAAAAGGAAGGCTTCTCATTATGCAAACTTACGGATTTACACATGCAAAATTGAGAGAACCGAATTTCTATACATTGCAATATTTTTAATCTGATTATCATATCTATTTTGTGAGGAATTTCTTCTAAGCTGCACTATTTGTACCTGGATCAGCAGAAGCTTCACTTGAAGATTATTACGGCATGCACGTATAGTCCTGAGTAGATGTTAGGAAGGTGTTGTGGTAGTAACGGCTGGTAGCCTTTTGTACTTACCTTGTGTAAAACTCCTTGGTGAACATCTATATTGGATTGGGCAGACGTGGGGTGCCCCCACAGACGTAGGAGAAGCCTTCCCGAACTGCGTAATCAATTATCGTGTGTACTTGATTTATTTCCTGCATTTATTTTACCGTTATCTATTATTGCACTTTTCAACAACACCTCCTTTCCAGCCCGCGTTAAGAGCTTTTTCTACCAAGAATTAACAAGATTGACAAACCTTCACCACAGATATTGAATAAATACGGGGGATAAGGGATCACCTTAATTGCCGGATACCTATAGTAGGGACAATAGTCCCCATAGTTTTGAGGACACATGTAATAGCACAAGATCAACCCACCCACGGGTGAATCCCAACGCTAAAAGAATACCCTCGAGGAAACCCCACTTCATCCTATCGTAGGCCTTTGCCATATCCAGCTTCAATGCGACCCATCCTACATTTTCATCCTTTTTCCTTCTCAAGTAGTGACCTACTTCTCCCGCCACAATAATATTATCGGAGATTGGTCGACCAGGCACGAACGCACTTTGGCACTGCAATATAATAGAGGCAAGAACCACCTTCATTCGGTTAGCCACCACATTTGCAAGCACTTTATATGCAACGTTGCACAGCAAAATCACTCTTAAGTCTGAAACCTTAACTGACACTTTCTTCTAAGGGATCAAAACAACGTTTGTGTCATTCAGACCGGGTGGCAAGTTGTAACTCTCATAACAGGCCTTCACAAAATCACTTAGATCACGACCTACAATCAACCAAAACGTTTGATAGAACGACGGTGTCATACCATCAGGGCCGGGAGCCTTGTCAGGAGCCATTGAAAATAAAGCAGCATTTACCTCCTCAGGCTCAATAGGCTTAAGCAACTGAGTATTACATTCCGGTGGAACATGGCTTTGGACAGAATTAAATAAATTCACATCACAACTACTGGACTTAAAAATGTTTGAATAATACCTCATTATTTCTTCATTCATGGTCATTCCATCTACCCACGTACCAGTCTGATCTTGGAGACGTGACAACAAATTATTTTCCTCCTTGAAGAAGAAAATTTATGGAAAAAATTGGTGTTTAAACCCCCCGCCTTCAACCACAATTGCTTTGAATTTTGCCTCCAATATAATTCCTCTTGAGCAAGCAAACGACGCAATTCAACTTCAGCAACCTTATACTGGACAACATCTACAAAATTACGGCTGCCACGCAACCTATCTAGATTGCCCCTAAGCCTCTGAATATGGCGCCCAAATTTTCTAAAAAATTCACCACCCTACCGCCATAACTCTTTACCACAAAACTGGACTTTACTTTGAAAATCTACCCCATGCGAGGAACCCCAGGAGTGCTCCACCACCTTCTTACAGTCAGCATCTAAAATCCATGTAGATTCAAATTTGAAACGCCTGCTCACTCTACGTGTTGGTCGACCCTCAGGATCCAAGAGAATGGCACTATGGTATGAACAAAGAGTAAGTAAATTACGTATCGTGGCTTCTGTGAATAATTCACACCAACTCAAGGTCCCAACTTCCCTATCCAAGCATTCCTCCACCCAGTGGTCCATACCCTATCCCCTTTCCCAGGTGAATAGATGGCCAACGATCCCAAGTCAGATAGATCACAATAAGTTAACGCATCATTGAAACCTCTTATGAGGTCGTCTGGATGAGGAATATCGCCTTTCTTCTCTAGCAGACTCGCAATATCATTGAAATCACTGAATACCACACAAGGCAGGTTTGGTCGTGTTTTCCAGTCTCTCAAAAGATCCCACAAATGATGTCTTCTCACCCGTTCCGGGAAACGATAAACACCCGTAAGCCGTCAAGGATCCTTATTTGGTAAAGTCACAACAACATCTATAGGGTTCGGCGAATAACCCAAAACCATAGCCATGTCTTTCTCGCTCCAAAATAAAGTTAAACCACCACCTAGCCCCAACATATCCACTGATAACACCCGTTCAAACTCCATCCGCACACGAACTCTTTCCACTTGTTGTACACATGCTTTAGTTTCCATAACAAAAGCCAAATTAGGTTGCAGTTTGGATACAAGATCTAACAATTCGCGAACTGTCCGGGAGCTACCCAAACACCAGCAGTTCCAACTCAATGTACTCATTGGGATGGGTGGGCCTGGCTCTCCAGACCCGCCGTAAACAAGTTTTTTTATGCATCATCCATGTTAATGTCTCCACCACCATTCTGCCTTAGACTCGAAGAGTCTTCCTGCCTTCGTTTATGCTCCCCGTGAAGAGTAATACCACTCTCCACCTGATCAGGATGAGTAGACGACGATATGGGAGCAGCTTGAACGAAATTTGCCTTTGCTTGAAGTTTAGGCAAAAGCCACCTAGCCCCTACAGGTTGAGATTGCTGTCGCATACCTGCTCTCATCCATCCTCCATAAGCGTAGTCCTTTTGGATACAGTCCCACTTCATAAGCCTTCCTGCTGAACTTATCGGAATGGCTAAGAAGACCACAACACAAACAGAAGGTATTTAAACATTCGTATTTGAACGAAATCCAATGAAAAGTCCTATCACATTTTTGAAGTTTCATTCTTCTCTTTAAAGGTTCCTCAACCTTCAATGAAACCCTTACACGTAAGTAGCTACACCAAGTTCCACCAAAATTATTCTGATCAGCGACCACAAACTGACCAACATAATTCCCGATTTGTTCAACGAAATCTGCATAAGCAAAGGGCATCGGCAGATCATGTATCTGTAACCAAAAATCAACAGAGTCCAGAAGCACTGCTTCCAGTTTGCATGTGACGAGGCATCTCCTCACAAAAAAGGGTATGATTTTCGAATGACCAGGGGTCATCATTCAAAACACGCTGCATATCCTTGGCATGGGGAAATTGAAACAGGAATAAATTTTCGTTGATCGGCAGAACCCTCATCCCCATCATCGGACGCCACACCGATGCCATAACTTGTTGCATATGCTCAAACTTAATTGTACGATCTTTAAGAAAATGACCGGCCAATTCATAATAAGTGATGCTGCCATGATCTGGAATTGGAGCATCTAGACCGCCCAGTTCCTCTTCATCAATCGTTAACTCAGCATACCTACCCCTTCTCCAGAACACGCACATCCATTTCACTAAGCAAATGAGAGAACAGCAAAAGCAAAACCACAAGAAAAGAAGAAAAAACCCTAGAAACCCTAGGGAGATACTCTCTCAAAGAAGAACCCTAGAGAGAGAAAACCACATTTATATATGTTAGATACTCTGTTATATTTAATAATACTTCTCATAAACATTATTAATATATAATTTTAATAAGTAATAATACAAAATTACAACAAGTACCTAATCATTTAAATCTACTGCCATTTGTTCAGCGTTGATAGAAATGATCTGGGTAGTGTCGTTTTGTATAAAAACTATTGTTGCTTGACTAGCCAAACTCGCTCCTTTCGGCTGTTTATTACCAAGTTGTAACAAAATTTCTTGTTCCGAACTCACCTCAGGAAGGACCGAACTAGGTTATTCCGCAATTTCCTTCCTTTCGGAAGAACCCTTCTTCTTCTAACCTGCATTTTTCTTCTTCGCCACAACCTTCATCTTTCCTCTTCCCTTCTTCTCGTCATTGCCAACAAACCCGAAAGTTGTGTTTTTCCCGTACCGTCAACGTCAACCAATTTGATCACAACTTATTCCTCCCGGATCTGTACACTTCCTTCGATTCCTCCCATGCGTTCTTAGCAGAGGAATCTGGTTCCTTCTTCTTCTGGATAACTGCAGTTCTCAACTTCTTAGCCCTAAAAAGAAATAGACTTCGTAAGCTTGAAATCCTTCTTCCATATATCAATGTTCTTACACTCAAGAATGTAAGAAATCATAATTCCGCACGGAGGGACTATAGCAAACTTCGGTCCTTCCACCTTCTCAATTACATTTACTATTCTCTTGAAAATGTGAACTGCCCAATTCGCTTTCTACTTTCGGAGGATGACTTCCATCGCCCTCACTTTTGTTCCAGTCATCTGGTCCAAATTACCAATCCTCCCTACCACACAAACAGTCACTATCTCAAATAATCCTTGCATCTCCGACTTCAATCTTGCAACTAAATTTTGGTACATGGTACTCGCTCCGGGAAATCTTGCTCCACATCCATTTGGGATCTACCACTGGGACTTCTAAATTAGCTTCCCCTTCATTACTAATCCTAATTCGAGCAAAATCTTCTGTTGTAACAATGATTTCATTCCCATTCACATTTGCCTTCACCTCATCGCCATTGATACTAGCCATTCCATAAAACTAAATGACAGTTGTTTGAGAAAATGCATACAAACCATTACATAGATAATCGTACAACACAGTCTCTTTTAGGCATTCGTCAACGTCCCTAACACTTTCCTTATCCTCCACACCATCTACATAAGCAATAAAATTCACTAACTTGTCAGCATTAGTCTTCTTGATCATCTCTAGCGTTACAGTGAAACATGGCCTAGCCATTAATGGTAGAAATAGATGTGAGAAATACGAAGAGTTCATAGACTTAATTTGCTAAAGAGTTTTAAACAATTGAGGTGAATGTATAAATACAAGATTTGCATAGGAAAAGTAACCATACTTATTTAACACCTTATGATGGAATTGATAAGCTGATAAGATAGAGAGAGAAACATTTTGCCACTTTTAATATCATAATTGAAAGTTGTGCATCAAATATATTCGCTAATGTGATTGCTTTTTTTTTTTTTTTTTTTTTTTGTCTCCTAGTATTGAATCATGATGTAGCAGACTAAGTTATATATTCAATTTCTTGTATCGCACAAGTTTTATCTGAGATGCATATTACTCATACAGGGTAATAAAAAAGTAGTACGCAACCGTATCTAATACATGCATGAAATATTATAATTATTGATTCTCACACAATTACCATATCTTTCAAACATTTTATAATTATTGATTCTCACACAATTATCGTATCTATCAAACATTTTCTAGAAATAAAATTTGTGTTCCACTGACCTACAAATACTTGTCTAAAAGAATACACCATAATTCCCGTATAAGAATGTCACAGATTTAATTATTGTCAATATCCCCGTAATATATATTCATATATCAGTATTACATTACATGTTTCATGAAAAACGTTCGAACATACATTTTAAATTAAACTTTTACATATGAATCTGCGTTGGGCCTTGAATTACGCACATCACGCGTACCTCGGTAGGAAATATAGCAAAAGCTAATAATATTAAAGGTATAACGGGAATACAAAATCAAAATTAAATAACTGCAACCAAAATTAAATAACAACAAAAAAATTACATAATTAACAGCGGCTTACTAACCTGAGGGAAGGTTGGGAATCTGAGCTGAGCTGAGAAGGTTGAGATCGGAGGGAAGATTTTTTTCTTTGAGAGGGAAAATTATTTTTTTCTGTGTCTAAGAGATTAGAGGAAAGTTAATTCTTGTCTTTTAACTTCTTTTTTTTTTCTAAGTAAGAACATGTCTAATTAAGCAAATTAAAGTAAGTGTTTTTTTATTTTTTTTTTGCTTTTGTTTTCTAAGTCTTCATTTTTTTCGAATTAAGTATCTAGAATATAATTATCAAATTATATAGTAAAATATAGTTGTTAAAGTGTCGTTTAAAAATAACTGTTATCCTTTATTTAAAAAAAACGCACAAAAAGACAACGAACTTTTAAAACCGTTGTCGTAGAAGTGGTATATATTTAAAGTGTGCTTAAAGACCACACACTAACAACAATGGATAAATGAAACCGTTGTCATTTAAAATAAAAAATAAAAAAAATCGCACAAAGACAACGTTTAAAAAAAAAAAAAAAAAAAAAAAAAACTGTTATTTTTGAAGTGTTGTGTATTCAGCGTATGTTTAAAGACAACACACCAAAAACACAGATAAATAAAATCGTTGTCTTTATTAAAAAAAAAAAAAAAAAAAAAAAAAGTTAATTCCAGCATTGGTCCTCCAACTATCATGATTTTCCACAATTAGTCCTCGACTTTTAATTTGGACAATTTAGACACTTGACTATTAAAATGTTTCCAATGTTGATCCTTCCGTTTCAAGGGAGTTAAGTGAACGTTAAAATGAGGGCTAAAATAGTCTTTTAATATCCATAATGTATAATACATCTTCATCTACCTCTATATACGCGATTAAAATCAAACCATTTTTATACGAGCTTTCAGCCTTGCCTCTCCGTCGCCGGGAACTTCTTCCACTTGTCCTTCCACGAGCAGCAGACTGCGATACCGGCGGTTTCTGTTATACGGCGAGTTCGCCCTCTGTGTAGCCCAAAGAACTCAAATGTATGGGCAGAGTTCTCTGGGCGGGCCGTATAATACTGACTTAAATGTATGGGCAGAGTTCTTTGGGAAATACATGGCCGCCAACATATATGGCGATGCCGCCTCCGTTCATCACCTTCACATGGTCGGGATTGAGCTGGGAGTTGTTGAAGCTTAGACTTGATTCTTTCCACCCGCCTTCCACTGCAATATCAATGGCATCCTTCTTGTTTCTCAAGCCCAGTGAACTGCCATACTCAATCCATTGAACACAACTTCCTCTTTTGGTATAAACACTGAGAACTCATGGTGCTTCTCCACCGGCAAATGCCACTTGGACTGCTTCTTGGCAATTAGTTTATCAAAGAACACCGGAATGCAATCGGCGAGGATCCCATAGAACCTGGGCCGCTGGGTTGGGGTGTCCCCCGGAGGTTGCAAGCAGAATGTGGCCTGCAGCATTGGCTTCAAGAATTTGATTGGATCAGGCTTGCAAATCCCATTAGAACAGTCCACAAATTCACAAATTTTTTGGTACCCAGTGCCATTTTTGGAATGCCAAGAAGGAACATGCATGTTCCATCAATGACAATGTATCAAATACATTTTGGATAGCATTTCTAATCTTCTCACAGTTTTTAGGCAATGACAAAATGTATCAAATACAACTCCAAATGAACAATATCAAATTTACTCTTAAGTTCAGATGTTTAGGACATTTATATTCTGGAAAGCTGCAGCACAGCTCGAGGGCATCAATTGCTTCCACCACCAAATAGATAACCTAGTGAAGAGCCACCAGGTGCCGCTTGAACCTTGGTTGACCGCCATTTCGTAAGAAAGTTGCCACAGTTCTGACTCAAACATCCATAATCTGGTGGCTCGCCCTCTGTGTAGCCCAAAGAACTCTGCCCACCACCAGCAGTAACTCCACCACGCATCCTCTACTCTCGAATTCTCAACACGAGCCTAAGTACTTTCATTGGTATGGTAAGAACTCCCAAAGTCGGATTTTTTGGGTGGAGAGTGAGGGGAGTTATAAAGGAGAAGATATCACATTTCACCGTACCCAGTGTCGTTGATATTGACATTAGTGGTGTTATCACTCTCCAGCTGGTTGCTCCGCCGGATATTGGGATTTGCAGAGATTCCGTCGCCGCCGGAGTTCGAATCTACGCCGGACATTGATCGCGACCCATATTTCTTGCCCACACAGAGGGAGAATCTATGTGGGCAATGTAATCGTACAAATTGAGGCCGTGGCAGAAGTTGGAGTTGGCTTCGTGGTCGAAGAGGTAGCGAAGGCTGTCGCCGATCGCCACGTCCAGTTCAAATCCTGACCTCCGGAGCACCGCCGCCGTCGACGATTCTGTTGCGGACGGAGTCGCTAGGCTTTGTAGTCAGCCACGGCTACGGGTTAACAGAAACCGTCGGTATCGCAGTCTGCTGCTCGTGGAAGGACAAGTGGAAGAAGCTCAAATCATAAACAGGACAGTTCACCCGGCGACAGAGAGGCAAGGCTGAAAGCTCGTATAAAAATGGTTTGATTTTAATAGCGTATATAGAGGTGGATGAAGATGTATTATACATTATGGGTATTAAAAGACTATTTTAGCCTTCATTTTAACGTTCACTTAACTCCCATGAAACAGAAGGACCAACATTGGAAACATTTTAATAGTCAAGTGTCTAAATTGTCCAAATTAAAAGTCGAGGACTAATTGTGGAAAATCATGATAGTCGGAGGACGAACGCTGGAATTAACTCAAAAAAAAAAAAACGCACAAAGACAACAGATTTTTAAAATCGTTATCGTAGAAGTGTTGTGTATTCAACGTGCACACAACACATCAACGACAACGGATAAATAAAATTGTTGTCTTTAAAACAAAAATATACAAAGATAACGATTTTACAAAACTATTGTCTTTGAAAAGTTGTGTATTCAAGTGTGCATAAAGACAACACACCAACTGACAACGGTTAAATAAAACTGTTGTCTTTAAAAAAAATGCAAAAAGACAACGGTTTTTAAAAATCGTTGTCTTTGTAGTGTTGTTTTTTTACAAAATGCACATAGACAACATACTAAAGACAACGATTAGCTAAAAACCATTGTCGTTTACAAAAGTGTTGCGTCAAAGACAACGGTTTTGGACAAAAGTTTTGTCTTTTACCTAAAAGACAACACTTTTGCCAAAAAATCGTTGTCCTTGTACTATTTTCTTTATGCATTTTTCTTGTATTGACTGCAATCTTCATAGTCAAATCTTGATTCATAACAATAAAATTAGGCACATATCCCATTGCCTTCTTGAAATTCTCTAACAATCGACCATAAGATCCACATCCTCCTTTGTTAGCATCTCAATAGCAAATGTAACACACCTCTTGTGTTTATCAACACCAGTGAATGACACAAAAACCAAATTATACATGCATACAACAACACAAATGCACCAATTACACAATAAAAATGCGCGAATAGCCACATACAAATACATAACCCAGACACTAGTCATGCACATTCCTATGTGTGCAGTAGGTAGCATCGAAAGATGCAACGTCCCCAAAGAACGAGAAATTTCGACGTGCCACAAGTCAGGAAAAAAATTACGACGTAACTAGTCATGCTCATCAACATCATATTCAACCCAAAAAATAAAAATAAAAATAAAAATAAAATTTAAAAAAAAAAAAAAAAAAAAAAAAAAAAAAAGCTAAACACACCTCTTACTTCTTAAAGAATTTGTTAATAACCAATTGTGCATCACCGCTAACAATATACGCTTGTAGTTCACGTTTGAAATTTCAGAAATCGAGATTGGTTGCCCGTACATTTGAATACCCCCAACAACCATCTCCTTAAACAACCTTTAAGACCTAACATACCCAATATTTGCCTTCTCACAATTAGTCACGAATGTCTAATAAGTGATAACCAATTTCGAGTTTATGGTTCACCTTCAAAATTTGCCTAAACAACTCTGAACACAAACAATGGTTGTGGCGTTCCTCAAAAAAATAAAAAAATAAATAAATAAATAAAATAACATAACGATCATGCAGGCCCTTCTTAAGCACTACCCCAGCCTTGCACCCTACGTTATTCGAAATCGTACACCTCTTCTGAATAACAGACCCAACATCCTCCCCATCATCTATAGTAGGCATAACAACCGCAACACTATTAAACCCTTCGCGACTTGCAAACTATATACTTCAAAGCAATCTCACCATTTCTACTTTTCTCAATGGTATTATGCCTCACATCAAAACCAACACCCCAACATATTGCTTATAAAATTCAACTTCATCCTCTAATGTGTTGTAACACTGGCCAAGATATGGCTTGATTGCATCGTCACACATTAGAGACTAGTACTTCATTGATCTTGGCAAAATCTCTATTTGACACCCATCCGCTCCATCCATAGTTGTTCCAACACATGCATCCAACACAACAATATCGACATCAAGACGAAACACACTTTATAAATGATATTCACATACACAACACACCCCACCAATAACCCATACCTCATTACCTCACCTTAATTATACATTTATACCCCTCAGAATATACCGATAACGACTTTAACTTCAATACACTATTGTCAAATGCACAAGTGTTACCACATAAATACATGCATGTCTACTACAACCATAATGCACATCTATAGCGAATACTCCACAACACTCATTACACAGTGCATACTCAACACCGATTACGCAAATCACACCCCAACCCCCATAATGCACCACACTAAACACAACAATGCACACCACTATAACTGTAACAATGCATAACCACACGACATTGACCTCCATCACCAATAACTATGTGATACACCACTCCACCCACAACAATCCATAGCTACTCCGTCCTGACCCCCTCCCCACCCACCAAAGAACACCCAACAAACGCCACAATAAACAACTACATAAAACACTAACGACAACACCACATCAAAAGACAATACAATCAAACTCTAAAATCATACATTAATTAATACCCCTATCAAAACTATACACCATGGAAGCGGAATAAATTAGTGAAAAATACTAACCTGACGCCACAGCTAAGATTCCTGACCGACGACGATAATTCCAAATGAAAAACAATGACAAAGAAACTAAATGAAACACCTAAAATTCCTGTATATATATCTCCCTAGAATCAGGATGCATTAACGTATAAAGAAACACCATATAGAAAGCTAATGTATGAAAACCCAAAATACCCGCGCACCTATAAAAAATAATAAATAAATAAAACAGCCTCAACAGTGAGCATATATTTATTCCTAGCCATCAAATCTTGAAAAATGAAGAGTTCATATTAGACTACAATTCTCACCCAATAACTGATTCTTATGAGAATAAACTCCCATGTAAAAAGTGAGGATTGATTTGATTCATTCATCTGGAAAGATCAATTGTTAAAGATTGTTGGAAAATATTGGATAAAAGGGCAGGGGTTCATTTTATAATAATTGAAAAATTAAAAGTTTATAATAATTATAAGATTAACCTCGTATTTTTTTTTATTAAAACCTTCAACAATTGATGAACTCTGATGGATAATTGTGATTTGTCCTTGTAAAGGAGTAGTATATTAGTTCAGTTTATTTTACTTTATTTTATGTGGTTAGACTTTGTCTGGCTCTGTTAGAGTTAGTCTCCATATTACTAGCGTTAGACTTATTCTCCATATTATTAGTTTTAGACTTATTCTCCATATTATTAGCTTAAGAGCTGGTGTACTCAGACTATTTAAAGTCCTCTCCCTTCACATAATACAGTGTTCGCTTACTATCTCTATATGGTATCCAGAGCCGCACTCTAACAAGCAAATTAATTATTTTTTTTCCTCTCTTTCCTGTTTTCCTCTAAATGGCCACAACTACAGAGAAACAAGTCATTCAACTCAATGCCCCAGCCAATTTTCCTATTAAATTAACGTCTTCCAACTTTCAAGTTTGGAGAAAGCAGATTCAAGCCTCTCTTATTGGCCTTGATTTACTCGGCTTCATTGACGGTACCTCCCCAGCTCCTGCTCAATTCCGTGATACTGCCCAAAAGGAGCCTAATCCAGAGTACATCACATCACATGGTTTAGACAAGATCAAACCATTCTCAACGCCATTTTAGGGAGCTGCTCCGACACTATCCAACCGCTAATCTCTTCCGCAGCATCCTCTGTTGTTGCTTGGGAACGATTAACTACAACTTTTGCAAGCTCGTCGCCATCTCGCATTGTCTCACTAAAAAACAAACTGGCTTCTAATCCTCAAATTGGCCGTCCAGTTGAAGAATATATTGATGAAATGTTCAATATTGTTGAAACTCTTTCACTTGCTCAAAACCCAATTACTGAGCAAGACCTTGTAATCCATATTCTTACTAAACTCAATGATGACTATGATCACATAGTCCCTACCCTACGTATACGACCAATCC
The DNA here is from genome assembly GCF_001879475.1 of Ipomoea nil. Lineage (NCBI taxonomy): Eukaryota > Viridiplantae > Streptophyta > Magnoliopsida > Solanales > Convolvulaceae > Ipomoea > Ipomoea nil. The sequence goes on along the minus strand of NW_017617986.1, from coordinate 1,413,862 downwards.
CTATTACGTTCTCAAAACTCAAGGATGTGCTCACAGAATTTGAAAGGCAACAGAAGAAGAAAGATGCTGCTAGACAATCGCTGGTTGCTACAGTCAATACCACACAACGCCAGTTTGGTTTTTCACAAAATAGTCGAAATTCCTACAAGTCCAACCGGAATAATAATGGTCAGCAGTCTTACCAATACCAACGGTCCAACAACTCCAATCAACGGCACCGAAATGTGGTATGCAAATTCTGTAATTTCAATGGCCATGAAGCTCGTGAATACCGTAAGCTACAACGCTTTTTGAGAGACAATAATGTCTCCACAGATGATAGGTTCGAGAAAAACCCCGCAGTGAACACTACGACCGTGAACTCTCAATCGCCATGGTTGTTTGACTCAGGTGCGTCCCATCATGCCACCTCGGACCCTTCTATGCTACAGTCTTTCTCTGAGTACGGTGGACCGGATGAGATCCATTTGGGTGACGGTAATTCTCTGTCTATATCTCACACTGGTAAAACTTCTCTCCCAACTAAAACCCGTCATCTTACTCTATCTGATGTCCTGTGTGTTCCACAACTACAACGCAACATAGTCTCTATTTCAAAACTCTGCAAATCTAATCATGTATCTATTGAGTTTTTTTACACTCATTTTGTTGTGAAGGATCGGCTTACAGGGGCGCCACTTCTGCACGGGAGGAACGTCCAGGATGTGTATAGTGCTCCACTGTCATCTCCACCTCAAATAAATACAACCAATAAGTCTAGTCTTGCTAGTTGGCATCATACCCTCGGTCACCCGTTCAGTAAAACACTGACTCAAATGCTAAGAAGTGCCAATCTTTCGTTTCGGTCTGTTTTGGGTTTTCAATGTAAGTCTTGTCTCAGTAATAAAAGTCATAAATTACCGTTCCATGAAACTACAATGTCAAGTTCGAGACCTCTCGAATTGTTGTACTCAGATGTTTGGAGTACAAAACAACAGTCTGTTGATGGGTTCCGGTACTATGTGATTTTTGTGGATCATTTTACCAGATATATATATGGCTTTTTCCTCTAGTTAAAAAATCTGATGTGTATGTTGTCTTCTCTCAATTTAAAAAGCTAGTTGAGAATAAATTTAATCACAGGATACACACCTTGTTTTCAAATAATGGTGGTGAATTCTAAAAATTAAGACATTTGTTAAGCTCCTGTGGTATATCTCACTTCACTAGCCCACCGCACACACCTGAACATAATGGGCTGTCTGAACGTCGGCATAGACATATTCTCGACACTGGGTTATCATTGCTCCATCATGCATCTATTCCCCTAGCCTTACTGGTTGTATGCTTTTCAGACAGCAGTATACCTCATCAATCGAATGCCAACTCCAGTCCTTAAAAATAAGTCTCCCTTTCTCGCGTTGTTTGGCACTACACCGAACTATTCTAAACTACAGCCGTTTGGGTGTTTGTGTTATCCCTAGCTCAAACCTTACACGAACTCTAAAATCCAACCCCGTTCAAAGCCTTGTGTATTCATAGGTTATTCTACATCTCAATCTGCATACAAGTGTCTCGATCGTGTGACAGGACGTATCTATTTATCCTGTCATGTTCGTTTTTTCCCGTTTGATTTTCCTTTTCAGGCACTATCACAGACGCGGAGTTCCCGCAGAAAGTGTGGCGAGCACCAAAGGTGACAAACTTATTCCTCATCCTATCTTCTCTCCTATACCAGCTGTACCCATAAGCATGACTCAACCGTCCCAAACTCATTTTGTACCCATAAGCATGACTCAACCGTCCCAAACTCATGTTGACTCACCTGCTGCCTCACATCATCAGAATACTCTCCCTGCTGCCACGCAACACCATAACTCAACCTCTCATACGCATAGCTACTACTCACCCTGATGCCACGCAGTCCCATAACTCCACAAACTCTCAACCGTCATCTGAACACACTCCCATAATGCCGCAACCCCCTCCCGCCCATCATCAGTCTGCTACTAGTATGCCATGTTCCAGTCAGCAACGAAATCATCCAGTCGACACTCCACAGCATTCGACTCCGTCTTCACCGTCTAGCACTCAAAATGTGGTGTGTAGCAGTTTGGCCGAGTCAGATACGTCGCCACTTGTGGATGAGATAACTGCAGGAGGCCAGTCGATTCCTTCTTCATCCTCTAGCAGTCAAAATCTTCCTATTAGTGCTTCTCACAATGCGTCGGACTCATATGACTCGCTGCCGCTAGGTGATGCACATACGCAAGCTGCTCAAAATCAGCCACTGCGACGGTCAGGGCGTGTTAGACGACCGAATCCCAAGTATTTTAAGTCTCACTTTGTTAATTTCACAACAAAGCACGACTTGCCTACGTTGCTAGAGCCGACCTCTGTAACTCAAGCCCGCAAGTCTCCAGACTGGTGTAATGCTATGAACGACGAATATCAGGCGTTGCTACAAAATAACACGTGGGAGTTAGTACCACCCTCGTCTCATACTCCAATTGGGTGTAAATGGGTTTTCCGTATCAAGCGAAAACCAGATGGGTCTGTTGAATGGTATAAAGCCCTGCTGGTCGCTAAGGGGTATTTACAAGAAGCAGGCAAAGACTACTTTGATACGTTCAGCCCGGTTACAAAGCCGGCAACGATACGAATTGTTCTGACACTAGCGTTAGCCTCTAACTGGCCGTTGGGACATTTGGATGTCAACAACGCGTTCTTGCACGGGACCTTGTCAGAAGAGGTATACATGAAACAACCATCGGGATTTTGTGATCCTGAACGCCCAAAGCATGCGTGTCGTTTGAAAAGGCGTTGTATGGTTTAAAGTAGGTTCCCCGAGCATGGTATATGGAGTTATCGTCCTTTCTTACTTCTTTCGGTTTTCAAAAATCTCATGCGGATTACTTTTTATTTATCTATCAAGGTGATGATGTTGTTGTATATTTTATGGTGTATGTGGATGATGTGGTTCTAACAGGGCATTCACAGAGTTTCTTGGATCGGTTTGTTACTTCCCTAGCAGCACGGTTTGCACTCAAAGGACTTAGGGTTGTTGCATCACTTCCTTGGTGTGGAGGTGATATCGACTAAGGCTGATATTTTCCTTTCTCAGGCTCAATACATTACAAACATCCTTAAAGAGTTTAATATGCAAGATGCCAAGACCATTTCTACACCGGGGTCTGTGATTGAACTACATGGTGCTGACGGTACATCTCCTGCTGATAACACCTTGTACCGTCGCGCGGTTGGACGTTTACAATATCTGGCCATTACTCGACCAGATGTGAGTTTTGTTGTTAATCGGTTGTCTCAATTTTTGAATTCTCCTTCACTATTACACTGGCAAGGGGTGAAACGGGTGCTACGTTATCTTAAAGGTACGTTATGTCATGGTTTATTTTTACGCCGTGGTGTGCAGCTACATCTCACTGCCTTTTTAGATGTGACCTGGGGTGGTGTCCATGACGGTGGGCGGTCAACTACGGGCTATGTTGTATACTTAGGCTCAAATGTTATCTCTTGGCAGTCTGTTCGACAGAAGTTGGTGGCTCGTTCATCCACTGAAGCAAAATATAGAGCCCTGGCAAATGTTGCGGCAGAAGTTGTGTGGTTACAGAATTTACTACTCGATCTTGGGGTACGGCTCACCACGCCACCAGTGTTGCGTTGTGACAATGCTGGTGCCACTTATGTTTGCAAAAATCCGGTATATCACTCCAGAATGAAGCATCTAGCCTTCGATTATTTTTTTGTGCGTGATCTTGTTAGTAATGGTACATTGTCGGTTAGCTATATTCGTACGCAAGATCAGATTGCCGATGTGTTTGCCAAATCGCTGTCGCGTCGGTCATTTGAAGGCTTTCGTTCCAAACTGGGTGTCTCCGATGGATCCACCATCTTGCGGGGGCGTGTAAAGGAGTAGTATATTAGTTCAGTTTATTTTACTTTATTTTATGTAGTTAGACTTTGTCTGGCTCTGTTAGAGTTACTCTCCATATTATTAGCGTTAGACTTATTCTCCATATTATTAGCTTTAGACTTATTCTCCATATTATTAGCTTAAGAGCTAGGGTACTCAGGCTATTTAAAGCCCTCTTCCTTCTCATAATATAGTGTTCACTTACTATCTCTAGAGTCCTCACTTTTTACAAGAAAAGCATGCTCAAATTTACTCTATTTATTAAATTGTAAAATAACAAAATTTGTCATATATTTATTAAATGGTGGTATAATAATATTTTAAAAGAATGATTAATTGTGACAAGTAAATGAAAGTTAAAAAAATGTAATATAACAGGATTAAAAAAGAAAATGTAATAATACCACAATAACAGAAGACTAAAAAAAAATATATGTTCAAAAAGTAAAATTTGCTCAAAGTCATTCTAATTGATTTCAATTTGCATATTTCAACCAAACACCCCCTTAACCTTTATCTAGATAACTAGTATTTTCTATGCGAGATGCGTTAAAATCGATGCACAATATTAGTATTCTATATTAAAATCTTAGATTTATTTAAATTTTAGATATTTATGACATATTATTTAATCTTAAACCAACGTATTACCATAATCAGATTATATAAATAAAAGAATTGAGTGACACTTGAGAGAAGAGAGACTTGTAACAATGAATAAATTATATTAAATGGCCATAGATATTGCATAATATTCATATAGAAAAAGTCTTCACTCAAAAACAAAAAGATGGGAGGTCATAAAATGGGTTAGGGAAGTGGATCAGCAGATTGAAGAACTTCGCCAAAAAGGATACGATTAAAAATAAATGAATACCGTAATACACAATTTGCATAAAACCAAATATAAATCACAATGCACTGATGCACATAACTTCCTCGAACAAGCACCACACAATCTGCAGATTTCTTTCACCTCCAAGCTTCTATCCTTTCTGTCTGAGAATTTAGGCGGTCCAGGATGCTAACCTCTTTGTTCTTCTCTGCATTTTTCACTGCTTGGAGCTCGCTGATGATTCTTTTGTTCGAGGCCTTCTTTGGATTGGAGCTTCTCGATTGTGTGCTTTTAGCTCTTCGGGGTTTTGATTGGACTCTTACACTTGTTGTGACAGCGTTCCCGCCTTCGCTTCCATCCCTGGTTTCATCAGACTGGTTCAGTATTTCGCCAGGGTGATCATCTCTAACGTTGTTTCCATTTCCCTCGGGGAGGATGTTTTCAATGGAGCTCAGAAAACCAGAAGCTGCAGCCTCCTCTTCGGAGGCACCATCTGAGGATGTTTTTTTGGGCTGCACGCTTTGTTCCTCGTCATGATCACTCTCGTTTTCCTTTTGAGTTGTTGGGTGAGCAGTGCTGTGATGCCCGTTTTCATCAAACGGCTCCAAGTCTGGAGCTGGACCAGCTTCTATTATACATTCTTCTCGGTCTTGCAGGGTCCTCTCTATGAGAATCTTGAGAAAGTTCATAACTTGAACAGCGTACATCAGCGCTGTCAAGGGATCTGCCATCTGCAAGCATAGGCAACGCGAAAGTAATAGCGGAATAAGTGCACATTTGAAGGATGTATTCTGTTTCAAGTAAAAGTTTAAACTGGTAGTAAAACTGTGTTCCACCCTTCTGTGTCTGCCTGTCTTAACTACCCGTGACCTTGCTCTGATACCACTTGTTAGGATCAAGTGCTTACCACTACGCCAAAAGTTATAACTCATAGCGAAGGTACAACTTTATTTTCTAACCACCATCACATTTTCGAGAAGCAAGATGCTGGACTTGACCTTTCACCGGTCTCTGCCCAACAATCCCCTAACCACCAATTGATGGACTTGACCCTTTACAGGCCTCCGCCCAACGTGTCTAATACAAATAACTTTTGTGCAGAATGAAGTTTTCGTCTTCTACCTGAGTCATGTTAGGTGCAAAAACCATGGCAATATTCCGCGCATTCATTTTATTAAGTTGTTCCATTTCAGCAACATCGGCCATCAGGTTTATTGCCCAGTCTAACAGCGAAGCTTCTGTTGGCGGGAGAAGCCTCACAAGCCGGACGCATTCTTCTTGTGATAGAGCGCGCATAACTTCCTCTGGCGAGAGAGAGTCCAGTACTCCCCTTGGGAGTTCTCTAAACCAAGCCTATAGAAACCAATTATTATTCACGCGAAAAAGTTTGCTTGTCAGTTATGATAGATGAGCAATAATACCTTTATGAGACCAGCTAAGCAGTGAACATCAATGTCATTTGGCACAATCCCGCTATTTAACTGCTCCCTAACAAGCTCTTCCTGCCCATTTTCAGCGTTAATTCTGAATATGCCTTCCGCCTGCAAGTTGAAATTGAAGGGTTACATACATTCAGTAGTGCGGTTAACTTAAGGCTGCCAATTCCTAAAACGTAGTTAGTTGTACCTGCAAACCGCCTTGTGCATACAAGCGTCCTTGCATCATCAACAGTATCGTAGGTACACAATTCCCTCGGGAGTCAAACGAGAGTTGCATACACTCTGTCGAAACACCAAACACTCTCGTACTACATAAGAATATAGAATCATCAGGATCGTAAGCATCAAGATTGTTATGAACTTATGATCATGGCAGACTAACAATAACAGAAAACAAATTATGAAAATGTTATCCATTAACTCTATTCGATCAGAACTTAGATATGTCGAGAGCCAACAGTAAGCATAAATACTAAAAGCATCCTAGTCCAAACTACAACCTATTCTGGCTGGCCTACTGCAGCCCTCGAGCAGCTAGTTAGCAACATATATATGGCGTTTCAGAGATCAGATAGACTCATGAAGGTTTCTTCATTAATTACGAACATTCGAAAACCAACGAGATCCTAGATTACTTCTATTTGTGTTCTGCACTTCTCCACAGTTTGGGACACACAGCCTATCTTAGTACAAAATCGAACGATGGATACAGCAACATTATCTCCAATTTCAGAACGCGAAAAATGATTGAACCTAACCATTTTAAATGGACAAGCAACAAGCTAAGCATGTCATTTTCTCCAGCTGTTATAAGAACTCTTCATGGACTAATTAAGTTCCCAGAGGTGATACATCCCTTTCAAACATTAGTAGGGGTGGAACACAATGAGAAACAACAAATTCAACTTACTCTTTGCAAAGAAAGTTGACATATCTTATAAAACAAATGTTCTCTATCCAATGACAAAAACTCAAGTGTGCAACTATACAATGTTTTTTTTTTCTGAATTTTAATATAGGATTTTCTCAGTGTTTTGTTTAATAAAGAAGATAAAATGCATACTCCAAGGAGATAAACTACTGGGTATGATTAAGCAAAGCAAAAGCTGCAAATTCCTCTGCCTTGTAAAATTAAAAAATCACATCTTTAACTCGGAAGAAGTTTCTGCCCTTGCCAACTTGATTCTATGGTGCAGAAAGCTGTCAATTTCCAAGATTATTTAAATGGACTGACAGTACTTTTGAAGCAATCAATACTGCTTTGAATGAACCCCTTCAAACCTCCCCCCCCCCCCCCCCCCCTCCATTCCCCAACCCCCAGAACACAGATGCACAAGAAAAACAAAACAAGAAAAACCCAGACTTTGAATCTACAGGCTGAATATCTGTAGTATCATTGAATTGAGAACAGTACTGGAGAACAAAAGGCTGCTGAGCCAAAATATGACCCATTTATATACCCAAAAATTTACCAATGAACAGGAAGAAATAAAAAAATAAAACCCCAATTTTGCAATTTTAACACACTCAGTTAAAAAAATAAAAAATAAAAAATGGAAAACCTGGCACTAGGGGGTCTTCTGGGGACTTCAGGTTCAAATTCAACAGGGAGGCCAAGAAAGCCATTGAATCTATCAAAGGTGACATGGGCAACATGTCTGACATTGCTAGGCCAGCTAATCTCCATGGCAGAAGCTGAAGAAGAAGAACAGAAAGAAGAAGAAGAAGGAGAAGAAGAGGAGAGATGTTCCTCAATGCTCTTACAAGAAGACACCAATGATTTCCTAAACACAGTGACCAGAACAGCCAACAGAGACAGCTGATCTCCTTCTTCTCTCTCTCTCCTCTTTTTCTGCTTCCTCTCTACCACCTGATGGTCTAATAGTATCTGTGGAGTATTTCTTGTGTACACAGCTACAGGGGGAGAAATACTAGTACCCACAGAGGCCTCTTGGTGCAACCCATCATTATCTCTAGGTATGGAGCTTGAAGATGAAGAAAGCATTGCAAAAATTTAATCTTTTTTTTGTTTTTCTTTGAATTTTCTGAAAAGCGGTTTGGTGGATTGCAGACGAAGAGAGAAAATTGGAATGGGGATGGAGTATTGTTGAGTAGAGTTGGATTGAAGTAAAGGCGTTGCGTTTAAGGATGGTGAGACTTTAACATCATTAGCATATCTTCACTTTCGTTATATTCTCCTTCGCAACACACTGTTCTTTGTATTTGCTTCACTGGCTTTTTCTTACTCTAGGGAAATCCTAGGAAAGCTAGCCAAGTAGCATTGATATCACTGTTTGAGTTTCTTCTTTTGTTTTTTTTTTTTTTTTTTTTTTTAAATAACCCAAATTTGTCTACTTTATCAACTACTCTTCTGGTTTCAATTATCTGTTTTATTTATTATTCATTATTCATTAGTGAAATCAATTCTAATTTCTTCATTTATTTTCTTTATTACTTTTTATTAATTTTAAATTTAAATTTTTGTGTTTAATAATCCTTTTAGTTTAGTTTCTAAAAATATTAATTTTGTATAATAATATTAAACTTAATATTATAAAAAATTGAATTAAAAATAACTTCAATCACGTTTCAGAGCCCCACTCATTGTGAGAGGTAGCCCCTGGTGAGAATCGATCCCTCCTAATCATTCTTCCAACTTTTCACCTCTATGACCAGTTGAGCTGCCCATGTGAATTTCATGAATACCCCCATGAATTGCAATTTGGTGGTGTAGAAAAGGAAAAAAAAAAGGAGGAAATGACACTACTATCCTTATTATTATTATTATTATTATTATTATTATTATTATTATTATTATTATTATTATTATTATTACATAAGGACATTTTAGTCTTTATACTACTTCTTTCTTTTTCATTCTCAATAATTCTATTTCTCCATACCAAACAATATAATTTGAATTATTACTTTATTCTTACTTTATTTTTTTCTCATCGAATTACAATTCGACTCAACCAAATGTCATGTCATATCTTGGCACGCTAAAAAGTTTTTAAGTGATATTTCTTATCCACTATGTCATAAATTTTAGTACTGTACATTGCAGTTGTCAACACGTGACGTTCAATGGAAAGTTATCATTTTTTTTGTGTATAAACTACGAGGTGGTCTGAGTCTTTTTTTTTCGTTTAACGGTCCAGGTCCACCCGACTAAACCTCATTCGTTCCGGAAAGCACAGGAGCTGGCACAAAGGGGATCGTCACTTATGAGAAGTTATCATGTTACTGTCTAGTAAATAATCCCATAATCCCTGGATCAAGGACTGTTATTAAATTATTTTTTTTCAAAAAAAAAAAAAAGGACTGTTATTTTTAAATTTCTTTTTTGAAGAAAAAAAAGGACTGTTATTTATTAGCAATAATGGCTATTAGGCTTGGATTATCCCAGTAAATTTTTGATTGGCAAAACGATGTGGCATTTGCTATTCACTTATATATATATATATATATATATATATATATATATATATATATATATATATATATATATATATATATATATATACACTAGTCTTTTCTAGGCACGATGTGCAAAAATATATGTCCAATATTTATATTTTTTAAAAGGAATAAGGGTCAAACAGGCCATCGAACTGCACAAGATAATGCAATTAGGCCACTGAACCTAAAAAATCAACAATCAGGTCCCTAAACTAACCAATTTCAAACAAATCTTCCAATTTGTAGGTTTCCAACAGGTTAACAGGTCATCCTCCCAAATTAATTATTTTTTAAAAAATAAAATTTAAAAATTAATTATTTAAGTAATTAAAAAAAAAAAAAAACAGAAACGGCCGGAGACGAAGAAACTTCTTCGTCTCCGGCCAGTTTCTTCGTCTCCACGGCCGGAGACGACGATTTCTTCATCTCCGGCCATGGAGACGAAGAAACAGGCCGGAGACGAAGAAGTTTCTTCGTCTCCGGCCGTTTCTGTTTTTTTTTTTTTAATAATTAATTTTTAAATTTTATTTTTTAAAAAATAATTAATTTGGTTGTTGACCTGTTAGAAACCTTCAAATTGGATGAATTGTTAGGAATTGGTTAGTTTAGGGACTCAATTGTTGGTTTTTTGGGTTCAGTGGCCTAATTGTATTATTAGGTGCAGTTCGATGGCCTATTTGACCCTTATTCCTTTTTAAAATAACTAACAAATTCCTACTAATTAAAATCTATGTGAAATCAAATTTATTTATTATAGTAATCCAATATAAAATGTCTACAAATATTATTATCATTAAAGAATATAAAAAAATATATGGTGGATGCATGTGCATGGTAACAATAATGGAAAAGATATCGTAAGTTATAACGGTAGGGGTATTTTTGTCCAAAAAATTATATAGTACAACTCTAAAAGCACAATGTACAAAATGATTAGCATTAAAAATATGGACATAAATAAGGGATATAACTTTGATGGAGACTTATTATGTTTATATATATATATATATATATATATATATATATATATATATATGGACGCACTCAGGTGCGAATAAGTGCCCAGGAAGGAAATGCGAACGAATCAGCGCGTGACACGTGTCCAGATCTAATAACTTAAAAAAAAAACGCGGTGGCATTTTCGTAAATAATTGAACATCGAAGTGCAAGTAAAATCTCTTATAAGTGCACCTATTTTCACCTATAAGTGCATGTAATTTTGCCTTGTTAGCATTCACTTTCCGCAACCATTCATGCACCTGGTGTGCTTATAACTATATGTGCAACTATTTATAACTATAGGTGCAACTACTTATAACTATATGTGCACCTACTTTCACCTATAAGTGCATGTAATTTTGCCTTGTTAACATTCATTGATTTGAGTTCATCGGGTAGTAATACTCCTGAAAACCACTCGCAAACATTCATACACCTAGATGCAACTACTTATACCTATGTGTGCAACGACTTAGAACTATAGGTGCAACTACTTAGAACTATAAGTGCAACTAAGTATTGATGCTCAGTGTAAAATTTTACTTGCACCTATAATACATTTTACATGCACTTGTAATACATTTTACTTGCACTTCGATGTTCAATTATTTACGAAAATGCCACCGCGTTGTTTTAAAAAATCAGTGTTTCTCATCCATTAGATCTGGACACGTGAACGAACAGAATCCATTCCTATTTCGCGCCTGGGCGAGCCGTTCGCACCCGAGTGCAACTATATATATATATATATATATATATATATATATATATATATATATATATATATATATATTCTGATTTTGATTGCAAATTTACAATCCAGTACAAAAATTGTCGTAGCAGCAGCTGTGGCAGCTTTTGTACCTTTTTTTTAAAAAAAATTGTTTGTTTATTTATTTTGTTTTCTTTCCTTTTTTTTTTTTTAAAAAAAAAAATTATTAGTTTTTTTTTGTTTATTTTGTGTGCTTTATTTTTTTAAATTAATTCTTTATTTATATGTAATAAAAAATTTTAATGAAATAATATATTAAAAGAGTACATAAATTTTTCACAAAATTACAATTTTAGATTTTCAGTATTGATATTTTTAATATTTAAAAGTAATTTATATAAAAAATAATGTTTTTGGATTTTCATTTATTTTATTTTTAATATTTAAATGTAATTTATATATTGATATAAATTAATAATGTCGAAGAGAAAATAACATTTATTGAGAAAAAGAGATTAATTTTTTAAAGTGATGTGAAAATGGGGTCCATTTTGAAAGTTTATTGAATTTACAGGGATGTAGTGTGAATAGTAAATGATTTGGAAATTGACCTGGGTGGTGTGGAAGTTGGACCCATTTTTTAAAGTGAGGGAGATTTAAAGGGATATAGATAGCTTTATACTTCTTTCAGCAAAACTAGTCAATAGTCAAAATAAGTTTAGTTTTAATTTAATACTAATTGGTGTTTCATAATTTACATAATTCTTAAACTGCTCAACCAATCAAAATAAGTTTATAAGTTTTATTTTGCTAGCCATTGGTGTTTTGTAATTTACATCCCTCTTAAACTAGTCAATCAATCAAAATAAGTTTATAAGTTTTACTTTACTAGCAACCGATGTTAGTTCCGTAATTTACGTCTTTCCTAAACTGGTCCATCAATCAAAATAAATTTACAAATTTTGCTTTGCGAGCCATCAATATTTTTTGTAATTTACATCATTCTTAGCTTAAACTGATCAATCAATCAAAATAAGTTTATAAATTTTAATTTGTTGTCAATCAGTGTTTCGTAATTTACACCTTTCATCAATCTTTGAAGCAAATTAATAATAATAATAATAATAACAACAACAACAACAACAACAATAATAATAATAATAAAATAATAATAATAATAATAATAATAATAATAATAATAATAATAATAGGCCTTTAGTTTAGAATTCAAACTTATAATGGCTATTATATTATTTAATTAGCTTCAAAATATATTTTAATAGTAAAACATGATTTGATCCATATGATATTATTTCCATTATTATATTTAAATGTGTAGAAGAAAAATGTAGAAGTACTCCAATTGATTATTTTTCATTTAAGTGCAGAGTAAAATAGTAACAAGGACCTTATATAAGTATTTAAATTGTACAGAAACAGAAAACAAGATAAGGGGAAATCCAGGAAACCAAATGCATGGGAAAAATATACCCACATATATATAGTACACGGATTAGGTGAGAATTACATGTTTAGGAGAAATTAAGAAATTGTTGTAGTCGTTCATCTATTCAGATCTAACAGATCAGAAATATATTTTTAAAAATATATGATAATATTTTTGTAAGTAATTCAAACTTTGAAGTGCATGTCGGGGCCGGTTTTAGATTTTTGTGGCACCTAAATAAATGAGGCCCTACCAAAAGCGTAATCTTTTAAACTAATAGCGTAATTTTTTCTAATAATAATAATAATAATAATAATAATAATAATAAGGTGGTAAAATGCTGATGTGCGCAAAGAATAAAAAAAAAAAAAAAGGCAATAGGATTAAAAAAAAAAAAAAAAAAGATGTGCGCAAACAATATTCGAACGTACAACCTCCAAAATGAAACATTATTGAAACATATTTCTACCACTCCTCCATGGAGTCTTTTAAGATTAATTGTGATTTTATTTTATTTTAATGTATCCATGGAGTCTTTTAAGATTAATTGTAATTTTATTTTATTTTAATGTATTCACTAGCTAGGTAAAAATTAAATATAAAGACCTCTAAAATTTGGGGCCTGTGCTGTTGCATAGTTTGCACAACCCAAAATTCAGTAAATATTACCAAACAAGCCCAAGCCTGAGATACTGACCCAAATAATAAATAAATAAATAATACAAACTATAGCCCAAAGAATCGAACCCTAGTATATGGGTTAAAGGTTAGGAACCCATACCACTGGACTAAAGAGGATTAAGTGATCCAAGCGATGATTTCTAAAGGGAGACAAGACACCCTATTTATATTGTTGAAGAACTTAGGGATGGTTGACAAATGTATTGGACAACCTTCATTCTTGGCCACACACGTGTCCCTCCTACTTTGCTTCCAACGCACTTTTCATGTATAAGTGGATTTTTCTGCCCTTTAATACACAAGATCTTGAGTGGCTTGGGTGGTTAATACTTGTGTTGTTATGCTTGAGATTGTGGGTTTGATATCCCTTGGTAGAAAATCTTTTAACATTTTGTTTAACGCTTCCTTCTTCACCCCACTTAGGCCAAGACTTATCTAATAAAATGAATCCCCGAGGTCCCATGTCTCCATCAATAATAATAATTATAATAATATTGTTATTGTTATGAATGTACTTTTAGATCTTTTTACATGTTAACCGTTAATCTAAATAATTAATTTTACCAAACATCATTCTTTTAGGTCTTTTTACATATTAATCGCTGATCTAAACAACTAATTTTACCAAACATCTTTTTACGAACCGCTTATACAATCTGCTGGCGAAACCCGCTAACACAATCCACTTTACATGAACCACTAATATAATTCGCTAACCGATAATCGTTGATTGCCAAACAAGGCCTAGCCTATAACTCGATCTCTACAAGTTGTCACTTATACTCTCTTTATTCATTATACCTCTTGTTATAATTAAACGTGTGACCTTTTAATCATTAAAAGTATTTTTAATTTAGAAAGAGGTGTGTTATTAACTTATTTTTGTAAAAGAGGTGTGTTATTTTTTAAATAAATTACAAAAATAAATTCTTGATCTTTTTCTCTCTTCAGCAGTTCACTTACTTCACTCCCATATTAAATTATTTGTGGAAAATTAAAAGGTAAAATAAATTAAAATAAAGATTTTGTTGTTTTGCAAATCTGGCTCCTCTAGATGATACTTTTCAATTCTTTTTTATTTTTTAATAATACCACTAACTAAAAATAAGTGCCTTTACACTTTTTGGGATATCATTATTTTTATTGTTAATACTATTGTGCTTGACTTGAAGTTGGCTGCAGTCGGCAGATCCAAGAATTGAAGAAAATAGTACTTAGAGAATTAAATCCCATTAATTTGTTAATTAATGATTTATAGGTTGGACCAAGATCTACATTAGGTTAGTAGATTGTGGACCTATTATTATTCTCTAGTTTTGGAGTGTAGTTTCATTTTCTTTATACAAAATTGCTTATTGTTGGGGGCCATTACATCACATGTATTTGTCTATTTCATAACCACAAACATTACTTATACTTCAAACCATATATCAAAAGTGATAATTTGAACAAAATTTTTACACTTTAGGATTGAGTTTGCATCATTACACATGCATACACGGAAGTAATTAATTTTGTATGGTTTGCGTAGATTAGATGCATGGCAATGTACCATGTACGATCACACGTGTCAAGAATGACAATTATTGAGAGCAATTTCAGTCGAGTTAGTAGAATGTAGTTGGTTTGATAATTATAAGGTTTTAGGTTCAACTTTTTGTGAGAACAATATATTAGTCTTATTGGCTTGAGCCAATTGACTTTGAGTAACATAGATTGATTTATCTCAATGTGATTTTTTATTGACTAAGGTCATAAGACAAACTTTATCAGAATGCACCTTCGAATGGTGGTTGTGGACATTCCTATAAATCAAAGAATTACGACCATTAGTGCTTTTATGCTTAGATTTGTTTAATCTCTTATAGTTTCTATCTCCCTTGTATTTATTTATGTAAAAAAAAAAAAAAAAAACTCCTTATTTTCGTTGTTTAGATATAATTATACTTATCATTTTGTCAAAACAATGATTCTATATGCATTCCCTTACTCCCCCAATTAAACTATTTGCATCCCTAAATACATTCTCACATTCAAAAATAAATCATACTCATATCATCATAGTTGCAATTCATCACTATTTATTCTACATACATACCATTCTAACTCACTCCTAAAATATAAATTAACAATAACATATAACTTTATTTAGAAAATAATTGGGTTCCCCCCTTTCAAATGGCAAGGTGGGGCTTGATTTTTATCAGATTTGCTAGCTTGTAATACACCTGGCCTTTCACAAGTGCGCGCACACACACATTAGAAAGCCACGTCAGCTTGCAATCTCCACCAATTCATCCATGTGTGCGGATGACCTCATATTTATTCATCAATGTGTCATAATTATTATATTGAATTTTTAAAATAATGAATTATTAAGTTGATCCATGATGAGGTTAACCAATTTACATATGATCAATAATATTAAAAAAAAAAAAATGGTGGAGAGGAACCTGTAGTCACTATTCGATGGTGTGCACGTGGTAAATCTAAGAATTTTCATTTTTAAAGAGTTAATTCATTTTTTGTCTTAGATTTACAGGTGTCATTCCACTTTTAGTCATTTTTATCAGAACCTCCTCTTTGGTCCTAGTATTATTGCGACATGACCATTTTTTGTCCTTTATCAACAAAATTGTTTAAATTTTCTTAAATACAAGGGCATTTCAGTGTTCAAATAGGAATTTTTCAAAAAGGTACAAATAAAAATATATCAGATCAACCCACTTTATAAAAAAAGAAGATCAAAATGTCCTTGTATTTAAAGTCATTTCAACAATTTTGTTGATTGAGGACCAAAAATAGTCATGCCACGATAATACTAGGACAAAGGGTGGGTGTTCTAATAAAAAAAAAAGGACTAAAAGTGAACTCCCACTTATAAATCTAGGACCAAAAATGGAATTAACTCCTTTTTAAACATTATAGATGGTGTCATGTTAAAAATTTGAATATTACTCCGTACATTTTATTTTTATGAAAAATAACATTTTTCTTTAAAAAAATAAAAAATGTATATATAAATCCAAGCACTTTATTTTAGGTGATTTATGATACTATATTGTAGCACAAAAATTTAGTAATTAAATAGTGATTTAAAAAAAAAATTAAGTGATAGTGCCCCAGCTTAGCGTAATGGTTCGTCGTTTGACTTGATATCACGACTAAATGCGACATCTATTTTGCTTAATTGCGTGCATGAAAACTAGGATCTTATTGGTGAACTAATTGCACAACTCACGATTTATTTTTGCATTGACTCTAAGAACGGGATTCCATGAATTTAGAATTAATTCGACAAAACCGGGATCACCTGAGTATTAAAAAAAAAATTAAGTGATAAATTATTCTACTCCGTAATTAAGTTCAAGTTAAAATATGGGAGCAGTAACTTATCAAGTGAATTGATTGTGTTGTTTTCATCACTTGGTGGGTAAGATGTGACATTTAAAAAAAAAAAAAAAACTTATATATATCTTTAGCAAGCATCTCAAATATGGATTTGACAACATATGTAACATGCTTTAATTTGGTTTGACAATACAATTGATACTAGGATTTTGTTATTGTCATTTATCGAACCCTAGGCTTTGCTCCCACCACACCACTCCTTTTAGATAAGAAATAGCCACTGTTTTGGTCACCAAGTATGATGAAAAAGCATTGAAATATGAAAGAGTAATAAGCATACTTTAAAAAATAAAAATAAAAATTTATATCACAAAAAAATAAGTCTTGTGTAAAACTATTTTACGGGAGATGCAGACCAAAATACTTCCAACCAATAAAAAATTAATAACTCTATAAAAAACATATACCATATAAATTTTAATATAGTGAAGTTCGAATACATGACTAAGAATTTTAATATAAAAACCTTTTTCATTTAGCATGTTTTGAATTTTCAAATATAGAGATTTTTTTTTTAATTTTATTTTATAAGTCATATGTGATACATATGGAGTGTGCTTATTTTTATTAAATGTAATTCAAAATATTTTTTTTGATATTCTTTTATTTTTGACATTAGCTTGCAGACTAACCTGCAAGGCCTATCGACTCGCATGAGATGAGTTATGACTAGGAAAAAAAAATAAAGTGTGGGCTTTGAAAGTCTTTGAAATTTCTAACTTGTCACAACAAATTACTGTGAACCATGATTCATACTATATGATGGATCATGGATAAATATTCATTTTTAGTATACTATAATTCATTTTTAGTGCATTGGGGCGGATGTTCTTTTTTAGGTAATACGCTAAAGCGGACATTCAAAAAGTGAACTTATAATGTAAAATTTACTTCGCATTTATCTCCTTACGATATCAATGTAAAATTTACTTAAAATTTCATGTTATTATTTTGTTCACCTCACATTTTGTGACAAAAGTTAAACACTCCTTATTGAATACTTCTCAACTTGTCCACTTCTTATAAATAACACACATGCATCTACAATGGTAGGACAATACAAGTGCAGTTTAGCCAATATGTCATATCACCCAAAAGTTTGTTACTTCAAATTGGAAATTGTCAATGGAAACAAGCAACAAAGAAATACCCAGAGATTGATATTTTGCTCATTAGTGATTAGAGCTCTCCATCCATGTGTGGAAGTGATTGATTTGGTAAAAGAAAAATAGTAAAAGGCACAATAATTTTACTGCACTCCCTTTGTGGCTTTAGTTACTTTTAAGCTGCAAAGACACTCAAATTTAGAAAATCTGTTTTGGTCATATCCGACAAAGGTTTATGAACTCGTGCTAATTAAACATAATACCCTTAATCTCCGGGCACCCAACATTGTCCCCCTTCATATGGAAAAAGTATTTGAAATACAATAAAAAAGTAATTGCAAAAATTATCAAATACGAGAACAAATTTTTATAATTCGTGCAATTAAACCGTACCGTCGAACAAAAAAATTATGTAATTAAGCCAGTTAACATTAAAAATGTGTACATTTGACATTATTTGTAAATTTCATCTAGGTAAAATAGATTAAATTATTGAGTTGGCATATAATGTGGCAGATTTAAAAAGCTAGCACTAACATGAATATTATGTGGCATATTAAAAATATTTTTTAAGTATGAAAATAAAATTTAAAAATTTCTAGACTCCTATTCTTAAAAAAAAAATAAAATAAAAGCTTTATGGTTACAACTTAAAAAAAAAATCAAAATTTTATGTCTACTCCGTTAACGGAGGATGTGGTGCCTTTGTGTCTATATATATTGACCAAGGAGCTGAGGCATTCTCCATCTATGTAGACATAGGTGGAGGCTGCCTCCTCCATTTATGTAGAAGGATGATGTTGTCTCCCCCATCAACGTCAATGGTGGAGGAATTCGCCTCCTCAGTCTACATTGACGAAGGAAGAGGTTGCAACGTTGATGAAGGAGGCAAAGTTGCCTCCTCCTTAGTAGTATAATTAATTAATATTATATTATATTATATTTGCTAAATAATTAATGAAAAAGAGTTATTTTTTTTTCATGTCGTATGCAAAATTAAGAGTTTACCAGAAACTTGTTATTTATCTACAAATAATGTCAATTGGACATATTTTTAATTTTAAATGATTTAATTTAGGGGTGACATTTTGGTTTTCACTTTAGCTTTTTCGAGTTTGAAAAAATGAAACCATTCGGTTTCAAATTTTAGTTAGGTTTGAAAGAGTTCGGTTTCGGCACAAACTTGGTTCAGTTCAGTTCGATTTTGAGAACTCGAGCATCTCTAGTTGTCTTGTGCACATAATTATTTATTTATTTTCACTAAAATTTTAAATTTCAAAATCTAAACAAGAAGTCAACAATGTATATTTCAAATTTATGGATCTAAAATAAGACCAAACAAAATCGACCTCCTCACTTGTGTTTGGCGTCTAACAACAATATAACAAACACAGTGACTCGCAAAGAAAAATTAGTTATAAAGAACAATTGTGAAATTTTGGGTTAGGGAATTGAGGATTTAGTATATATATTTGGGTAAATTTATATATATAAAAACATTTTGGTGTTTTTGTGTGTGTATATGTATGTATGTATGTATGTATGTATGTATGTATGTATGTATATATGTATGTATGTATGTATGTATGTATGTATGTATCATCAAATTCGAATAGGGCTTCCCGTGCGGTCGGTGCGGATTGCACCATTTTGTATGCATAAATGCACCACAAAGTGTTCGGAAATGCACAAAAATAAAATTCACAAATGCACCACAAACCAAAAAAAATGCACCACAAACCAAAAAAAATGCACCACACTTAATGGTGAGTGACTGCACGGTCGCACGAGAAACCTTGTCCACACGGGAACCTCACCATATATATATATATATATATATATATATATATATATATATATATATATATATATAAAATTGTGTTCGTGTGCGGTAGGCCTTCTCAAGTGCGGTTGTGCAGTTGCTTTAGGTGCGTGGTTTTCCTTCTTAAGGTGCATGGTTTGTGTGCTTAAGGTGCGTCAGTGTTGAAACATAAGGTGCGTCGACCTAAAGCTTTAGGTGTGTGAGTTTCCTTCTTAAGGTGCGTTGTTTTCCTTCTTAAGGTGCGTGATTTGTATGTTTAAGGTGTATCAGTTGTTGAAACTTAAGGTGTGCCATTTTAAAACTTCAGGTGCGTGGTTTGTGTTCTTAAGGTGCGTCTTTTTGAGTTAACCGCACGAGAAGACCGTGGCTAAACCTTTGGGGAGGTTGGTTTTCAATGCCACGAACCTCCGCAGCAATGGCATCTTTTTGAGTTGAGCAAGAAACCCTTGGCCGAGAGAAGGTTTTTAATGGAACAGTTTGGCATTCCAAACAAAAAGTTGAAGCAGGTAGCTCAGGAAGAGGGATATGATGAAGAGGGGGAAGAGGATAATGACTACGGTAGTGAGGAGAGTGCTAGACGGAGGAGCAGAGGACCAAAGCTGAAAATGAGTCCATGTTTACCGAAGAACGCATCCTGGCACAACTTCGGAGGCAAAACCAAATCATGGAGGAGGGTTTCTCTTCGTTGAATGTCAAGGTTGACTTGTTGGGTCAGAGGATGTCAGCAGTGGAAGCAAGGTTGGACAGGGGTAGTTCCTTGGGTGCTACTGGTTCGGGAGCTGGAGCATCGGAGGGTTTAGCGGGCGACTCTACTCAAGCCGGAGATTAAGGTAACCTCGTTTCTAATCTTAGTTTGGCTTCTAGATTAGTAACCTTAGTTTTAATCTTGTTTGAAACCTTAGGTGTAATCTAGCTTAGTTAGTTTGTACTTTTAGATTCTGTTGCTTAGAGTTAAGTGTGGGTAAGTTGGTTAGTCCGGCGCTTAGTCTTAGCTAGTCTAACTTGGTGGAAACCTCCCTGCTTAAAACCTTTCTTTGTTAAACCCTCCTTGATTTTGGTCACCCGACTTGCAGTTCAAGCTGTTTATTCTTACCTAAACCTCGTTGCATCTAAGCTTTGAGCCCGAAAATTTATTCTTTTAAGCTGGATTAATTGCATGATTAAGTCCTATTTTGCCTCACAATTCCTTCATAATTCCCATTGAGTATAGTGAAGGGACCTAGTTTGACCAAATCCCTTAGCCTTTTTAAATGTGGTCAATGGGTTAGATCTTGTGCTTTATTCCTTGTACTCAAACCTTTAATTAAAATAATTTCTCCTAACTTGCTTTTGGGAAGGAGAGGTCCTCTTGGTCTTTTCACAAGTCTTAACTTGGAACCCAAGATATTTCCTAGACAATCACCCTAGTCTTCCACACTTAGCCAAAGAAAAACCTCTCTCTCTCTACACTCTGGCTTACTCTCCAAGCCACCCTAAGCCCTCCCATTCTACCAAAGAGTTCTTCATCTTCCTCTACCTAGAAGACCACCAAGTTTCCACCTTTCCCCATCTACAAGCTTAGGAAGGGTAAGTTCTAGGCTTCTATGGTTTTATTTCTTAGTTCTTCACCTTCTTTATCTAAGTTTTCTTGTGTTTGTTGGGTTTTGGTTTCTGTAATGAAAATCACTTGGAAGAGGACCTTCAAGAAGGATCTTAGGAGTTTGGGAAGTGTTGAATAGGCTAAGAAGGTAACCCATGTCTTACAAAATCTATTTACACTTGCTATTATGATTTATTGATGCTCTTGAGTGATTCTATGCATATTCTTATGTATATGCTTGTAGAGCTTGTATCTAGGGTTCTCTAATGCTATTTATTGAGATATTCTATGTATTGAAGTCCCTTTTTGTTGTTGATGTGAGTTTTGAGGTGTTTAGACTTGAACTTGAGCATTCTTGCAATTTTTACCCGTAGTGAACTTTCTTCTCTCTATTCGGTACCCGCGGGCAGACTGGCGGGCAGTTTGACACCCGCCAGTCCACCCGTTGGTACAAGGTTGGCTGTGGCGGGGGGTTCGACGGGTGGTTGACCACCGTGGTACCACCCGCTGGTACGGGTTGTTTTCGGCGGGTGGTTTGCCTCCCACCCGAACCACCCACTGGCATGTTGGTTCTTGCCTTCCGTTCTGTTGACCCATTATGTACTCGTGTGTATTTATTGATGTCTCGTAAGTCTAGAACGATGTCTTAAGTATCTTTGATAGGATTTGCGAGTCTTGAATCGTGTTTTTGATCCAACTTTGTGATTCGTTGGATTTAAGTGAAGTCTATGATGTTCGTATGAGCCTTTATGATTTTCTTGTTGAATTGCATGCTAGCTACGTTATTTGTTGGTACTAGTATGTGCTTTCCTAGTAATGACCTTGTTTATTCTTGATGAGGATTGGTAACTTGTGTTTACCAATCGTTGTGGTCTCTTCATTTGGAATCTCTCGATATTGTGGCAATACTTTGGAATGTCTCCTTCGTATTCTTCCTTGAATTCCTTCGATTGAACTTATCATTTTGAGCTTGCACAACTGTTGTACTTATCTTGATTATTCCTTGATTGGGCTAGTGTTGAGCCTTGATTATCTATGTCGATGACTATGTGTTTATGATTGATATGAGATTGGCGGTATATTAAATGATGTTCATGAGATTGGCGGTATATTATATGATGTTCATGAGATCCGCGGAAAGTAGGCGGGGGAAGCTTAGTCTCTAGATGGTATAAGGTTGGATTGGTGTACAGGGTGGCCTCGGAGGTAGAGGTTGGAATTGTTATAAGGATGGAGCGGTGTAAAGGTTGAAACTTGGCATAAGGTTGGAACTTGATTATGATTGTGATCATCGTACCCTTTGATTGTGATTATTGTATTCCCTCTTACTTATGAGCATACCTCTATGTGACCTTTTTAATTTGGTTGTTGTTTGATTACCTTGTCTTGTTGAATATCTTTGTATCCTTATCATTGTCTCCTTGAATTGATTCTATTGATTAGCCGTGTGTTGCTAAGACTAATGTATTTCAAGTCTCAAAAGTGGTTTTTATCTATAAAGTATATATTATGTACTTCAACGCGTTTGAGTGGGTTACTTAACAATTTTCGCTAACGGTTGTTACACCATATGTTTTTCAGGTACAGAGTAGTCCGTTCATGAGCGCGCTAGATGAAGTCCTTACTTGGACTAGTCTTCCCATCTCTCTCTTAGCCTAGATAGTATGGCCTGCGAGCCTTGAACATTTAGACTATGTTGGATGGTTATTGGCTTTTGGAATAAGTAGATTGAGATTGGGCTGTGCATCTAAAGTTATAGTTTAGATGTGGCATAACATCCCGATTTAACTGTTTAGCTTTCGCATCTTTAATACGTTAATGTTTAGTCTTTGCTTTTATTCCTAAGCTTCAAATGCTTAAAATCGGGGGTGTTACAAAGAGGGACTTGAATACATAGAATAGCTCAATAAATAGCATTAGAGAACCCTAGATACAAGCTCTACAAAGCATATACACAAGAATATGCAGAGAATCACTCAAGAGCATCAACAAATCATAATAACAAGTGTAAATAAATTTTGTAAGACATGGGTTACCTTCTTAGCCTATTCAACACTTCCCAAACTCCTAAGATCCTTCTTGATGGTCCTCCTCCAAGTGATCTTCATTACACAAACCAAAACCCACCAAGCAAAGAAAAAAGACTTTGATAAAGAAGGCGTAAAACTAAGAAATAAAACCATAGAAGCCTAGAACTTACTGTGACACCACATAATCCGAATTCTATTTAGGGATTAATTAAGTAATTAATCCTAACTCAATTAGTAATTTAATTCCTGAAAATTCAATAGTCGGGGACAAGTAATTGACTGGTCAACCCAAGTCAAGATGTTGTACCTAAAGCTTTGTGAATAGTTCCCTTGTTCCCTTACACTTTCTCATCTTAGTAAGGGCAAAGAAGACATTTCCCTTATGATTGTATACCAAGCTAACCTAGAAGGCATCTTTCATTTCTCTCCTAACACTTTGTGATCAAAAGCTCTTCCTTCTCTCTAAAAACCTAGCTAGCTTTCTTTCCAAGCTAAGTTTAGACTTTCCAAGATCTTCAAAGTTTGTCTCCAAGATTTCACCTTTCCTACTCTTGAGCATCTAGGAGGGTAAGATCTATGTTCCTTTCGTGTTTTTAGTGTTTTCTAAGGTATCTTTTCATAAAGATGAAATCTTTATGATCTTTTGGTGTGTTCTTGAAGTGGGTGTGGAAGGTGAACCTTGTTAGGGGCTTTGAGAAGTGTTAAGTGAAGGTTTTTGACTACAAGAGGTAACCCATGCTCTACAAAATCTATTTTAATTACCTATATGATGATTTATTGGATTCTACATGTGATTTTGCTATGAAATGTGAGTGTTGATGCATTGTCTTGTGAAAGTGCATATCTAGAGCTTGTTATTAGGGTTCATGTATGCCATTGCTTGGCTATTCCTTTGATTCAAGTCATTTTGTTGTATTTGGTGAGATTTGGCATGTTTTGGACCTGAATTTGAGCTTGGTGTTGAAAATCCCCGAAGGGATGTTTTGGTATAGGGTTGTGTACCCACGGGCGGAACGGCGGGTAGAGCTCCACCCGCCGCCCCACCCGCGGGGTACATGGTTCGTGGAACTTGGTTCCCGCGGGTGGAACCACGAGTGGGGGTCCACCCATGGCCCCACCCGTGGGGTACAATATGTTGGATGCTGGGGATCTGTTCCCCTTGATTCTTTTGACTCGGTATTTGGTGTTTTGACTTCCTGATGTTATTTTGTGGAACTATTTGAGTGTCTTCTTGATGTTTCATATGTCTAGAACTATATGGTAGGATTCCATGTAGGTTTTGGCGTCTTGAATCGTGCTAAGTGTTCAACTTTGCGATTCGTTGAACCGTGAAGAGTCTTGTGTGTTCTTCGGAACTACGTTTGGTTTACCCGTTTGATAAGCATGCTAGTTTGGTGTTAAATGCAAGTGTGTGTGGTTTGTTCTTCCTATTGTGGATGATAACTTGCGTTGATCATCGTTGTTTTTGGATTGTGATCCTTTCCTTGTTGAGTATGGTTTCATATCTTCGTTGTGATCTGTTGATTGATTCATGTGATGGTGTTGTGTGTGTGGCTGTACCTGGATTGCACGATTAATGGTATGGGACATTAGTCACCAAGGTACGGCAGTGGTCCTCGTGGTGGCCATGACGTGAATATGGAGTTTGTGACCTGTGTGTCGGGTTCACGTATTTTCTTGGGAGGCATGTGTTGCCATGTGTGTGATCGGTACCCTCGTGTACTATGAATTGGTGGATTTGTTGGCGGTTTGTCGGCGGATGGGGACGACAATCCTCGGAGGGAAAAGGTTGGACTTGGTGTACAAGGGTCCTGGAGGTAAAGGTTGGAACTAGACATAAGGTTGGGGGTAGCCATAAGGTTGGAACCGGGCATAAGGAAGGCATATCAATTCATGATGGGTGACGTCACGAAGACATGTGTTGCCGTTGTGTAATTCTCTATTCGTGGCGAGTGATGTCGCGAAGGCATGAGTTGCCAATGAGTGTCTCTTATTCTCTTGTGTGGTGTATGTCGGGTGATATTCTACTGAGTGATGGTAGGATACGCCTCGAGTCTTATGTGTCATTGTCACTTCTGGTTGTCTTGGGATGTGTTCCCTTATCATTGGTGAGAGTGGTGTTTAGTCTTGTGATTGACTTCTATCTTGGCTTTGAACTTATATATATAGTACTCCGTTTCGAAATGATTTTGTATATATCCTATCTATGTATGATATTTCACATGTATTGGTGGATTACCAGCATCATTCGCTAACCGGGCGTCGTCCCATATATTTATGTGTTTCTTTCAGGTCCCGAGTAGAGGCGAGCGCGATCTAGTTATGGATAGTATAGATCCCTCAGACCTTGTAGTTTGTTTGGCCTGTGCGCCTCTTATGTTTGATTTAGACTTATGGTTTGTTTGACCTTGCCCTTTGTAGACTGTTTATGTTGATGTTGTTTACGCCTGTGCGTTCACCTTTGCGTGGACGTGGCATAACACTCTTAGTTTCCAGATTTTATATAGTTAAGTCTTCCGCTGTGTATGCTTATATTATGGTTAGATTATTTGCGTGTTTAAGTTTAAAATGGCCTGGAAATCGGGGGTGTTACAGTTGGTATCAAAGCCTAAGTTTGAGCCTAGGATGATAGAGTCTAGACTTCTAAGTGGTTAAGTGTGGTTTGAGACCTTAAGTTGACTATAAGAATCTAAGTGTTTAGGCTTAGGATTCTTAGGACGCGCGGTGAGTTGTGTTTTGTTTTCAGTTTTTTGCTTGCGTGTTGCCTTGTTTGTAACAATGTTGTTGTAATAGAAGCTTCGCGATGCCTCCTCGTCAGCGTGCACGTACACCGGAGACCCCACGAACGAACAGCTTGCTCAGAATCTGCAACAGCTTACGCAGACTATGCAGACCCTCAGCGAGGTGTTGCTACACAACAACCATCCCGTGCCACCTCCGTAGCCTGCCGGGCATAGGGATATAGGGTGCCTTGTGTCGAGCCATAGACCTCCGATGTTCGCGGGCGAAGAAGACCCCGTTGTTCTCGAAGAGTGGGTGAGGACGTTTGACAAGATCTTCTCGGTTGTTGGATGCCTAGAAGAGCGGAGAGTAGAGCTTACGACGTTATACTTCAGCCATGAGGCCGATTTGTGGTGGGTACGCGAGGGTCCAGCTTGCCTCGAGGAGCCTGGCTTTGATTGGACCGCCTTGAAGGATCGGATGCGTGAGAGGTTCTATCCGGCGCATGTGCGAGCCGCGATGTATGAGGAATTCCTGCATCTTCAACAAGGTTCTTTATCGGTGGTTGAGTACCACAAGAAGTTTCTAGAGCTTGCACGCTTCGCTCGGATGCTTGTTCCTACCGAGCTCGCCAAAGTTGAGAAGTTCGTAGCTGGTTTGAACTACGAGGCACGAAAGACCTTAACCGTGAGTAGGCCGAGTTATTTGAAGGAAGCATATCTGAGTGCCGTAGACTTGTATCGTGTTCAGCAGCTACAACGTGGATCGTATGAGCTTGCAAAGAAAAGGACTGAGAGTGGAGGATCTTCCAACTTCAAGAGGCCCAAGCAGAACTTTCAAGCTAAGAATGCACCTTTTCCAATCCAAGGATCAAATCGAACAGAGCATGGAAACCAAGCCAGGACGTTCCTGTGACGTAGGTGTGGGAAAGAGCATGCAGGCAAGGATTGCAATGGCCAAACGTTTCGGTGTTATCGTTGTGGAGATAGAGGACACAAGATCGCAGAGCGCCCTCAGCAAGCCAATCAAAGAGCGTTGCCACCACCCGCAGGATCCGGAGGAGCAGCAGGATGTAGCTCGAGCCGTGGAGCAGCCGGGGCCAGACCGGCAGGAAGAGTTATCGTGATGGGGCGATCGCAGGCGGAAACTGAGGGCTTGGTTGAGGAGGAGATAGCAGGTAATCCTTTTTCTAGCCTACTGGTGAGCTGTCGTAGGCTCCCAAATTAAAACCTTACAAACGTAGTAGCGGGAGTAAGGATCGATCCCACGAGGAGTAACTAGTTTAAAATATGTGCTCAAATTAAAGGAAGGGGGGTTTGGAATATATCGAGAATAAAGATAAATTAAAAGAGAATTTAAATAAACAAGTAATTTAACTGAACGAATAAAGCAATGAAAATAATATATCGAAAACACTTATAATAAGAAACCTTGGTTAGTAAAGATCCACCACCGGAATTTAACACTGATCATTGATTAGTAAAGTAATTAATATGCAATTGAATATTTGTCGTGAAATTATTTCATTTCCGTTTTCCCTTAGTTGTAGGTAACTAAAGCACACGCGGTTTAATTACCCCTAACTACTAAATAACCTAAGACAAGCGCAATAGATTTAATTTAATAGCAGCAATATGAACTAGGAAAACCGACAAACTAAATAACACAAGCACAAGCGGTTGCATTTAATTTAGGAAAATATTCTACCCGAGTCCAATTATCACTAAGCCGTCAATAATTAACCCAGTTGCTACTGAATATTAGAATAATTTGTAGCACAACATTATCTAATATAGCAAATAATTATATCAAGTAAATAACTAGTAGGCCTCCCTTGCAATTAAATGATACAACTATTCAAATAACTTAGAAGAATATTTAATACCCAAATGCATAAAAATTATATAATAAAAATAAATAAATAATCTTACAGCATAATCAATTCCGGGGCTTGAATTCACTAAACCAAGCTAAAGAAATTAGCAATGAATGGACATTGATAACAGCTTTACAGAATAATCGAGAGAGGAAGAATGAACATTTTACAATAAGAAACTCTTGCTATTTATAGCATTCTAAAAATAGGTCAAATGAATTTCCACCACCCAATTCCTAATTTTCAGCTTCACGTCCGAAGTCATCTGTCTTTTCTGCTGCCTTAATCACATGTTGAATTTTGAATGTTTCAATTGCATTTCATTTTGCATCTTCAAACCTTGGACCAAAACAATCATTTGACACTATAATTTATAAAATATATACTAGCTAATACAGTACATAGTATATAATTAATATATTCTATAATATATATATATATATATATATATATATATATATTTATTTAGTGCTATATCTAGCTCATTAATTGTTAAACTCTAAAAATAACTAATTGTTGAATAATATGAAATAATTAATACGAAAATATTATAAAAATGTACCTAAAATATGAGTGTAAAATGTGCATATCACCTACCCTTGTCTTTAGAACGTATCTCGTTCTTGTTGTTTTTGCGCGTTGCCTTGTTTCCTTCGTTGTCTGTTTGAGATGTCTTGTTTTCTTTGCCGTGTTTTCCCCTTAATGTATGATTCTTTTAGTCTTAAGTGTAAGCCTTTCATAGAGTTAGTTGTCTACCCCTAAAATGAGTCACGTTTGAGTTAATTCCATAATCTTTGCACATGTATAATTTGCAACCCGTCCTTCTTGTGAGTCACCTAAATTTATCCAAGTACTCTTTGAATTCGGAATAGAAATCCATAGACTTATTCCTTGTAAAGCCTAAAAAAACCAAGTACATTTTAATTGCAAGCTTTAAGTTTCAAACCTAGGTGTATTTCTTGCCAACCCAACCCTTGAACCACTTAAACTAATTATGTTTCTTAAAACTTATCCAATTTTAATTCTATCTAACCTATAAAATCTCACTTCACCCAAAATCCCCAAATTAAATCATCTTCTTTTCCCAATTTTTCCCCAAAATCCCCAAAACCCTTATTCCCCCTTCCTTTCCCTTTCTACCCGTGATAACAGTCGAGGACACCCCCCCTGCCCGTCGAATCCCCTCCCCGTCGCAGCCGGAATCACGTCGACGACCACCGCCGAAGCCACGCCGCCGTCGAGCTGCTACCGCCGAACGTCGACCGCCACCGCTGCTGCCCAGGGCGAACCGAAACCGCGAGAGAGGGAAAGAGGAAGAGAGTAGAAGAAAGAAGAAAAAGAGGAGAAAGCCTTGGGTCCTTTTTGTTGAGCTTTGGGGTAATCTTTCAACCACGCCTAGAAGATCAAGTTTGGCAAGGAAAGTGGAATGGGTGGATGCCCATTATCTCGTTCTTGAAGGTAAAGCTTTCGACCCGAAATCTTTTCCTAGTTCTTTGTTGGATATGCTTAGATATCAAGGTTTGTTAGATGGGTTTCTCACCATAAGGGCCGAGACATACCCAAGCTTGGTTAAGGAATTTTATCGTCACATGGTGGTGACAAAAGATGGAGGGAAGCTTGAAATCATCTCTAAGGTGAGGGGTGTGAAAGTGGTTTTGTCCGAAAAGAGACTAGCTCAGCTCTTATGTTTGACCGCTACGGGAGTTTCTCTATACAGTGGTAAATCTTGGATTAGTACGGATACCATGGGATACCGGGACTATTTGAGTTATTTGTTGGGTCACACGAGTGGTTTCACTCAAGCTTCCAGATCAGAGAAGAAGTGGTTGTCTACCGAGCAAAGGATTTTGGTAATGCTCGTGTCAGATTGTTTGTTGCCCAACAACAACAAGAGTCGGTTGTTGGGAAAGTTGGAGTGCACATTTTCTTTTTGTCTGAAGAACATGGTAAAGTTTAATCTGCCTGCTCTGATGTTGCAACATATGGTCTTCTGTCGAGACAACAATCGGAAGAGTCTATCTTATGGGATGGTTTTGAGTTGGATTTTCGCCAAGAAAGGCGTGGGTGTCGAAGGTTGTGTGCCGAAGCCAGTAGGAAAGATGGTGTTGGATGCTATCAATCTGCGGAGTTGCAACTTGTTTCAGCTAGATGACGGTGATTATATCACTCTTGAAGAAGTGGCTAGGAAGACCCCCGAGGAAAGAGATGAGTTAGTTACAGAGCTCGAGATTCCTATTGGGAAGTTGAACCTTGCGGTCCAGAGCTTGGGAGGTGATATAGGGGATAATGATGAAGCATACCATGAAGAGGGAGTGGAAGCGGAAGAAGCTGCCGAGGTTGAGGAAAGTGATCCGGAGAGTGAAGAAAACCGAAGGAGAAGAGAAGCCTGGACCAAGAGAGAGCACGATGTTATGACGCACGAGGAGCGTGTGGTCACCTTGCTACGACAACAGAACCAGATGATCGAAGAAGGTTTCGCTTTTATGAAGACGCAGTTTGTTGCTGTCCACCAAAGGATAGATCAGATTGAGGCCAGCTCGAGCCGAAGAGGAGGCGATGACGAGGAGTCCGAGGAAGACACTGATGAATTAGAGAGCGAGTTGTTCTAGCGCAGTGTTGCAGTAACCCCGTCGACCTTTCCTTAGCTTGTTGTTACCTCTTTAGTTGTTGTCACCATTTGCTAGTTGCTTGTTGTTTGCTTTTTGTGTTCGTTTTTGCTTGCTTGCTTTGTTGTGTGATTAGTTTTGTGGCTTGCTTTAGGAGCTAGTCGTTTAGTCCCTTGGTGTTGGTTAGAAGTTGGTGGTTGTGTTGGTCTAGAGTTTGATATGCTCAGTATCACCGTTGATTAAATTCTTTCGATCTTTGCAATGATATGACTTCTTGCTTGCTTTGGATACCTTTTGAATCCTTTGTGTTTTGATCGAAAAGGAATGTTCTTGACGTTCTTGTCACATTGTTATTTCATTTACCGTTTGTTCTAATTCGTCGTACCCAAGCTTCGGGGGCGAAGCTTCTTTTAAGGGGGAGAGGATGTGACACCCCGTAATCCAAATTCTATTTAGGGATTAATTAAGTAATTAATCCTAATTCAATTGGTAATTTAATTCCATAAATTCCTAAAAATTCAATAGTCGGGGACTAGTAATTGACTAGTCAACCCAAGTCAAGATGTTGTACTTGTACCTAAAGCTTTGTGAATAGTTCCCTTGTTCCCTTACACTTTCTCATCTTAGTAAGGGCAAAGAAGACATTTCCCTTATGATTGTATACCAAGCTAACCTAGAAGACATCTTTCATTTCTCTCCTAACACTTTGTGATCAAAAGCTCTTCCTTCTCTCTAAAAACATAGCTAGCTTTCTCTCCAAGCTAAGTTTAGACTTTCCAAGATCTTCAAAGTTTGTCTCCAAGATTCCACCTTTCCTACTCTTGAGCATCTAGGAGGGTAAGATCTATGTTCCTTTTGTGTTTTTAGTGTTTTTTAAGGTATCTTTTCCTAAAGATGAAATCTTTATGATCTTTTGGTGTGTTTTTGAAGTGGGTGTGGAAGGTGAACCTTGTTAGGGGCTTTGAGAAGTGTTAAGTGAAGGTTTTTGTCTACAAGAGGTAACCCATGCTCTACAAAATCTATTTTCATTACCTTTATGATGATTTATTGGATTCTAAATGTGATTTTGCTATGAAATGTGAGCGTTGATGCATTGTCTTGTGAAAATGCATATCTAGAGCTAGTTATTAGGGTTCATGTATGTCATTGCTTGGCTATTCCTTTGATTCAAGCCATTTTGTTGTATTTGGTGAGATTTGGCATGTTTTGGACTTTAATTTGAGCTTGGTGTTGAAAATCCCCGAAGGGATGTTTTGGTACAGGGTTGTGTACCCGCGGGCGAAACGACGGGTAGAGCTCCACCCGCTGCCCCACCCGCAGGGTACATGGCTCGTGGAACTTGGTTCCCGCGTGCAGAACCACGGGTGGGGGTCCACCCGTGGCCCCACCCGCGGGGTACAATATTTTGGATGGTGGGGATGTGTTCCCCATGATTCTTTTGACTCGGTATTTGGTGTTTTGACTTCCCGATGTTCTTTTGTGGAACTATTTGAGTGTCTTCTTGATGTTTCGTATGTCTAGAACTATATGGTAGGATTCCGTGTAGGTTTTGGCGTCTTGAATCGTGCTAAGTGTTCAACTTTGCGATTCGTTGAACCGTGATGAGTCTTGTGTGTTCTTCGGAATTACGTTTAGTTTACCCGTTTGATAAGCATGCTAGTTTGGTGTTAAATGCTAGCGTGTGTGGTTTGTTCTTCCTATTGTGGATGATAACTTGCGTTGATCATCGTTGTTGTCGGATTGTGATCCTTTCCTTGTTGAGTATGGTTTCATATCTTCGTTGTGATCCGTTGATTGATTCCTATGATGGTGTTGTGTGTGTGGCTGTACCTGGATTGCACGATTAATGGTATGGGACATTAGTCACCAAGGTACGGCAGTGGTCCTCGTGGTGGCCATGACGTGAATATGGAGTTTGTGACCTGTGTGTCGGGTTCACGTATTTTCTTGGGAGGCATGTGTTGCATGTGTGTGATCAGTACCCTCGTGTACTATGAATTGGTGGATTTGTTGGCGGTTTGTCGGCGGATGGGGATGATGGTCCTCGGAGGGAAAAGGTTGGACTTGGTGTACAGGGGCCCTGGAGGTAAAGGTTGGAACTAGACATAAGGTTGGGGGTAGCCATAAGGTTGGAACCGAGCATAAGGAAGGCATATCAATTCGTGATGGGTGATGTCACGAAGGCATGTGTTGCCATTGTGTAATTCTCTATTCGTGACGAGTGATGTCGCGAAGGCATGAGTTGCCAATGAGTGTCTCTTATTCTCTTGTGTGGTGTATGTCGGGTGATATTCTATTGAGTGATGGTAGGATACGCCTCGAGTCTTATGTGTCGTTGTCACTTTTGGTTGTCTTGGGATGTGATCCCTTATCCTTGTTGACAGTGGTGTTTAGTCTTGTGATTGACTTCTATCTTGGCTTTGAACTTATATATATAGTACTCCGTTTCGAAATGATTTTGTATATATCCTATCTATATATGATATTTCACATGTATTGGTAGGTTACCAGCATCATTCACTGACCGGGCGTCGTCCCATATATTTATGTGTTTCTTTCAGGTCCCGAGTATAGGCGAGCGCGATCTAGTGATGGATAGTGTAGATCCCTCAGACCTTGTAGTTTGTTTGGCCTGTGTGCCTCTTATGTTGGATTTAGACTTATGGTTTGTTTGACCTTGCCCTTTGTAGACTGTTTATGTTGATGTTGTTTACGCTTGTGCGTTCACCTTTGCGTGGACGTGACATAACACTCTTAGTTTCCAGCTTTTATATAGTTAAGTCTTCCGCTGTGTATGCTTATATTATGGTTAGATTATCTGCATGTTTAAGTTTAAAATGGCCTGGAAATCGGGGGTGTTACACTTACCCTTCCTAAGCTTGAAGATGGTGAAAGGTGAAATCTTGCTTGGTTTCCTTGGTGATAATGTGAGGCGTTTTCTTGGTAGAATGAGAGGGGGTTTAGGGTAGCTTGGAGGATAATCTATAATGGAGAGAGAGAGAGAGGGTTTTCCTTGGCTTAGTGTGGAAGGCTAGGGTGAATGTGTCTAGGTAATATCTTGGGTTCCAAGTTCGGACTTGTGAAAAGACTAAAAAGGCCTCTCCTTTTCACAAACAAGTTAGGAGAAATTCTTTTAATTAAAGGCTAGAGTACAAGGAATAAAACACAAGGTCTAACCCATTGACCACATTTAAAAAGGCTAAGGGATTTGGTCAAACTAGGTCCCTTAACTATATTCAATGGGAATTATGAAGGAATTTGTAAGGCAAATATGAATTAATTATGTAATTAATTCGAGCTTTAATGAATTAATTTCCGGGGTGTCACATAGTGTTTTGAAGAACTCAACTAGTTCTTGGAGGATCTCACCTCAATTTGTAAGAAGGAGATGCAATGGGAGGCTTCTAGTTGGTAACAACCTTTAATTTAAGTTTCATTTCAATATTGTGATCTTTCTTTTGATTGATTGTGCTAGCTTGAATTCTTCTTTTGCATTTCTAATTGTGAGTATGATTAGCTAAGAATCTTGTGAAGTTGGATGTGTAGACTTTGTAACTATGCATTAGTGTCCTTAATTGCTTAGAGATTTGGATTGTAGCTTGTGTGCAGATTACTCTTGTTGTGGACAACATCTTGGTTGATCCTCACTTTATTGATGGCCACAATGAGGGAGGGTGTTGAGAGAGAGGAGTTGGCGAGAGATTGCGACTCCTCGATGTCTTAGTTGTCTACATTCCTTGTTCTTTGATCCGAGAGGGCAAGGCCCCGGAGGGGACGTAGGCAACGTGTTCGATGAAATTCCTTAGCCAATTCCATTGCTCTAAGAGGCTAGGTATGAGCCATCCTAGCACTTGCAACTCGGCTCCCAAGAGTAGCCACAAGTTGCACTCTCCAAATCCACCTAGATAGCCTAATGCATAGGAGCAAAGTCCACCCTGCGGCTTCCCATTTTCCCTTGCATATTTTCTTGTTTTGTGTTGTATTTCGTTGTTACTCTCAATTCGTGAATATGTACCTTTTCTTGCTAGTAGTTTCTTGTTAGAATATTTCTTAGATAGCTCGGCACCTTACTACTTCAAGTTACCATCCATGCGAGAACGACACTCGAGAGTTTTCACTTCCGTTTCACCTCATATCACCTTCCATACATTCCTAAACCAACTCACCAAATATTACACTTTCAAGTAGGAACATTGTCAAACCATGTAAATCTTGTCTTCTTTACTCTTTTTCATTATTATTGTTTTTGTTCTAATTAATCTCAACAAATTGGTATCCGAGCCTGTTTAAATGGCCAATTCGAGTGTGAAATTCGAAGTATCAAAGTTCGACGATACATGGAATTTTCGGTTATGGCAGTCTAGTGTTAAGGATTGTTAGCACATCATGGTCTTCTGAAAACCTTGAAGGCAGAAAAGTCAGCTAATCTGGAAGAGGTTGATTGGAAGGATTTGAAGGATCGCATGACAGGAACCATTCGGTTATGTCTCGCACATGAAGTTGTGTATATTACTGATAAGTGCCAAAGATGCTATGTTTTATAGGGTATTTAGGAGACAAATTGTGCTATAATCGGAGTCCTTTATGCCTAATTCGTGCTTAATTAGCTTAATTTGATAGAAATTAGGATTAAGGACTAATTATGTTGCATTTGTAGAAAAATAGCAAAACATTGTCATTTTCAGGGCATTCTGGTGACATTTCGGTAAAATGATCATATCTTAGGTTAGGAGTGTCCAAATGAGGTGATTCAAGTGGCTATGTGTTGGTCCCAAAAGAGGTAAGGTGAAAGTCTAGAGGGGGGGGGGGGGGGGTGAATAGACTTTCAAACTTTTTCGCACAATATAACAAAAGGTAAGCCAGAGATAAACCAAGACTCTTAACTAGATTGTTAGAGTCCGGTGCACAACGGAATTAAATAAACGATACGGTGTGTGTGTAGATCGTGTCAAGATTATTGACGTGAGAAGCAAGCAAGAGCAGTAAGTAAAGAAAGCAGTAAAGAACACAAGGCAATTTATAGTGGTTCGCGAGGTGATGTAATCCTCCTACTCCACTTGCTCTTTTCTCCAAGAGCTAATTCACTATATCCACCACTTCTTGGTTCCAAGATACAATGAAATTCCGTGATCTAGTGCTTTGATCACCAAGCCCACACTAATCACGCCCAGTGCCTCCGACACTGCTGCTTCGGGTTTCACGTCGCCGCGTTACTTTCCCAGGATTTCACAACTCCGTGCTACTTTCCCCCCGTCTTCTACGATCCGGTAGAAACGTATCTTCCGTGATCTGGTGCTTTGATCACCAAGCCCACACCAATCACGCCCAATGTCTTCCCGACACTGCTGCTTCGGATCTCACAACTCCGTGTGACAATCCAGGATTTCACAACTTCGTGTTACTTTCCTCCTTTCCCTTGTTTTGCTCCAAAACAAGTTTTGCCTTGCTTCCAACTTTGAGATTCTGTAGATGATCTTCGTTGATGCGCTGAATCTCTTGAAGTTGATGAAGATTTCAACACTCTTGGATATTTCTTTTCTAAGCTCTGTATCACTCTGAGTGTTTATCTCACAAAAGATATATCAATTTAAGCTTCTGAGATGGAAAGCTTTCTTTGAATTTTTATGCTCTGTTTAGCTCTGTTCTTTGCTCTTTTTATTCTTGCTTCTGTTATTTTCTTCTTTTTCACCCCCTGCTTTCCAAAGCTTCAATCTTCATCCTTTTATAGCTGGTAATGAGAATCCGTCCGTTGGAAAGAAACGGTCTCATTTTCGAATTTTGCTTAGCTGTATAGCCTTTTGTCAGAAGATAAGATAACGTTGCAGATCTTGTCAGATATTTCAAATTGAGCTTGAGGTTTCAGCAAAAATGGCGTCCCATGAATCTCCATCTGGTGTAGATCACGCCTCTTGGGATTTTTATCTTCAAAATATATTCTCCAATATAATCCCTTACTAGTTAGACAAATATATTCTCCAATATAATCCCTTACTAGTTAGACTAGTATTTTTGCTTCTGCAACTTGTTCTAATATCTTCCTCTGTACTTCGCGTGTCTGGGTCTGTAGACTGCTTCCAGACTTCATCTCTTCAATTGACTTGGAAATCTCTTCCCTTGTGAAACTTCATCCCTTTCTATTTTGGGAAATGAAATCTCTATCCCTTGCTA
The DNA here is from genome assembly GCF_001879475.1 of Ipomoea nil. Taxonomy (NCBI): domain Eukaryota; kingdom Viridiplantae; phylum Streptophyta; class Magnoliopsida; order Solanales; family Convolvulaceae; genus Ipomoea; species Ipomoea nil. Next base: position 1,377,055 of record NW_017617986.1, on the reverse strand, counting down.
GATTTGTCAATTGAATTCTCATCCCTTACTTGATTTGGAATTGCAATCTCATCCCTTGCAATCTATATCTCCAATTGAATTGAAGCCTTGTAAATCGCATCCTTTCAAATTGATTTCCCTGTACCAATTTGAACTTCAATTCTTCTGATGAAATTGCATCCCTATTTCAATTTCGGGGTTCCAATTTGTTTGGGATACCAATTTGAGAAACTGCATCCCTTGACTTGTAAACTTCATCCCTTAGTCAATTTGGAAATCTCATTCCCTTGACTTTGCAAATTGCATCCCTTGAAATCTGATCCCATTGACTTGCAAATTGTATCGCTTCGGCCAAACCATCGCCTCTTACTTGATCAGATGGAATTTTAACTTGGCTTCTTTAAAAATGTGGGATGTGAGATTCAAACCTGTGACCTTGTACATAATATTTTAAGCTTCTACCATCTCGTCCGTATAGCCTATTGGTTATCTTCTTGTTCCACTTGGTGTACTCCTTTCTTTCCATAGATGCTTGATCTTCAAGATAGCTTCATGCAAACTTCTAGTCACGTTCTTTCTTCTTCGGGATTTCTTGAGGGATTTTCTCAAATTTCATACGCATACATCTTCCTCTTCTGTTTGCCATTTTCTCTTGACAAATTCTTGATTTTTGGCTTGATACCTTCTTCATCCATTTCCTCAACTAATGAATTTATTTTTCCCTTTCTTGGTCTAAGACTCGACTAGTCTAATAAAATAAAATTGGGGATCTACGAATTACAATATGGCTTATCAAAATCTATTACAATTTATTCCTAACAATTTCCCCCTTTTGATAATGCCATAACCTATACTCAAACATTGGCTTTAAGTCTTTGAAAAATATTTTTTATTTTTACTCAATTTTATTTCGACAAAGCCAAGATGAGTTTGACAAAAATAATTCTAGGGAAAATAAAATTTTGTGAATTAATTTAGACAAGTCCTATACGCATCCTTGATTAATTTAATCAATTTTTATCTTTATCAAAATTTTGCATGCGTTTAACAATTCTTGTCTTTTAATTCACCAACTAATTACATGATAGCCAAAAAAAAAAAAAAAATCATAAACCGACTTAGATCAGACCAAGGGAATTTTTATTCATATTAGTCGAAAGAGGAAATATTGTAGCTAGCCAAAATCATAGAAATTTAAAACATCATATTTCTTGAGGAATTTATGCTTGATTACCTTCTGGGTTTCTTGACTCCCATATCTGCTTTTAATATATCCTTGATATGTTCTCTCATCTTGCAGATATCATTCTTGAACTTTTCACATTCAAACTTCTTAGTTACATTCCCAGCCATGTAGTGTCCAAAGGCCTCTTTAATGTTGGTGCCCGGAAGAGCTCCGGCTTCCCACCAAATTATGCATTCTTCAAAACTTCTTTGGAATCCCAGACTTTCACCATTATTCTTGGTATAGTCTCTGAGCTCATACCACATTTCGGTTTGCTTCCTTTTTGCTTCTTCTTCTTTATTCTTGTCCGAAATCCATTGAGCTTGATCAGCTTTTGGCCATCTTTTCACCATACTCGGCACATTCTCGGATGTCCAGACTTTCTGCGGTGTTAAGGTTCCTTTTGAGCATTTAAACCAATCTCGAGTTTCGGCCACTTTTGATGAACTTGATCCAAGACTCGGATTTGCAAATTGAGCGAAACCAACTTGGGATTGTTGACCACGTCCTCGTCCACGGCCTTTCGTAGGTGCGGCGGTCTGAGCTGGTTGTTGTGACTGATTTCCAATGATGAATTCATGTTGTTGTAAAGCCAGATGATTGAGAATTTCTTCCCCCCTTATGGCATTATCAATCAAAAAGCCAAGGGATTTGGAATCTTGTTCTTGATTGGCTTTAACAATCTTAACTCCATCATGTGTTTTGAGAGAAACATCCTGCAAAACAGATATTTTGTTAGCCATGGAGGATAATTCCACCTCAAGGTGATTTATCCTTGTTTCTTGATCTTGTATGGCTTTGATTTGTCTTAGGTGTCTTTCACTGTTGATTTTCTCTGTGGCTTCTCGTTCCTTCTTCATCAACTGGATGATCTCCAATAAACCTTCAGTGAGATCTCCTTTCAAATGGCGTTCGGCTCTTTCAATTTTTGTCTGCAAAGTGTTTTGATATTCCAACAATTCCTTCAAGTTTGTGCGTGTCTCCTCAAAGTGTTGCAAAGAGAGATGTCCTTGCTCGGTGAGAGTACTTCCAATTTTCTGACACACCATATCACTTGATTCAGTGACTTTTGCAAACAGAGAAACCAATAAATCATCTTCATCTTCTTCTCGGGTTCGACCTCCTTGCATATTCAAAGAGTGTAAACTCTTGAATAAATTCCTTCTTGAATCTCCAAGAACCGGATTTTCGGTGAGTTGCAAATTATCTTCTGGTGATTCGGCTTCTTCAAGATGATTTTCCACTTCTTCTTCAATTACCTCTGTTCTTGAAATAAGCTCTGCATTTAAAGTAGCTTCCAGAGAGGTATTTTGAAGTGACAAGATGTTATCGTGTACTGGCACTTCATGTGAATATTCCCCCCCAATTGATGGTCTGATTTCACCATCAATTTGGTCTCTAAATTCATCCCTTGTAGGGTCCATAGCATTTATATCAATGTTGGTGGGGGTCACATTTGATATCAAAAGTTCAGCACAGTGAACTCTGACAGGAATAGACTCATGCGTTTCAGAAGCTGAAATTGGTACCTCAACAAGTGTACTTCCTTCATTCGCCCTTTCTCCAAAATTTTCAAGAAAATCATTGGCTATATTAATTGAAGTATCACCTGGATGTCCATGAGTGTCAGTCAACGATCTGTGTAGAGCAATCTGTAATCTCACTTCATTCTCTTTTTCAATATCATTTGGAGAGACTTGATTGGCATCTTCTTGAGTTGCTGCGGCCACTCGTTTTCCCTTATTGTTCTTTTCTTGAAGCTTCAGCCTATAAACTTGATTTGCATCCATGTTTAGTGCTTCAAGCATTGAGTTGGTTCCTAGCCATTCAAAGGCTAATTCTTCACTTTGTATCAACTCTGAATCAACTTTGGAGATAAGAGAGTGATATCTTTCAAGTCTCCATTCCTTCCATGCTTGAACTCGGTTTAATTCTTTCAGTAGATCTGGATCATCTCGGCTTTGTGTTTTGTCGAACACAATGGGTTCAACATTGACTTCAACTGCAGATTGATTCGAGATTCTCCTTTGCAAATCATTTGAAACTTGCACTTCAACTCCTGCAAATTCCAATCGGGTAGTGTCTTCTTCGTCCATTGGCATCACGGGTATCTCAACTTCATGAGCTTCGGATTCTGCTACTTCTTGAGATGGAATAAGTGCTATAGCCGAGCTTACGGCTTCTTGATCTCTGTTGCTTGGGTTGCTCGATCCCATGTGTGCACTTGCTGCAGATTGAGTTTTACTGTTTCTCCTTCGAGAACTCTGTGGTGTACTGGTAGAACCACCTCCTTCTGATCCTTTGCGTCGATTTGTCTTTTTGCCATAGTCAGGTCCAAATTTTCTGAAAAGAGTTCTGTATATTCCAACATTTTTGTGTCTTCTGAGAGACACATTCTTCTTTCTCAGAATTTCTCCAACAATGAGTCCATACCCAACTTTATGCAAGAAGTGATTTCCTTCAAGTGGTCTGCCATGAGGTTTTGCATTGTTTACAAAGAATAATAGGCGATTGAAGATGTATTTTGTCCAGTTGAATTTTATTCCTTGCATGATTCCATTCATCAGACTCACAGATGTTCCAGATAAATCATCCACACTTCCAAGCTTGTTGTCCAGAATCTTGTACATCATCTCAATGAGCATATCATATTCCGGTTTCAGCACATTCTTCAGCTTGGTTGAGTCGTGAATTACAGGTGCTTTTGGACCACGAATTTCGGTCCAGAATTGTTGAGAGTTATAATGATGAGCTTCTGGCATAAGTTCTGAATCAGGAAAATTGAAGCACTCCTTGATGTCTTTTTCACAGATTTGAACATCTGTTCTTCCAACTTTAGAGTGAATCACGTTGTTCTTCACAGTGGCATGCAAATAGAACTCGGTCACATCTGTTTCAAAAACTCCAACATATTTGTAGGTGAAGAAATCGTATAGTCCACAGTCCTTCAAAGCATTGAGAATCTTCTTTGCTAATTCTTTGTCGACGGCTCCAAACATGAAAAACTCCGGATTGAGTGTCATCCCATCGATCAATTGTTGTTGTAGAGTAAGCAGATTTTTGGGTTGCATGGCTTTGGTTCCAGACATGCTGTTCGCCGGTGAGATTGAGAGCTTGAGAGAAAAAGATTTCTGATCTTGGTAGAACTGGAAAAATTTTGGCTGAGAGGAATACGAAAGGTTTCGTATGGTTTAAGAAGGATTATAGAAGAGGTATAAATCTCAGATAGAAATCTCAATTGAGACCTTTAGAATAGGTGTGGTGATAAGGCACTTTTAAGGGTGGAGGTGCCTTTTTGTTAAGGTGTTACTAGGAGAGAGAAAGAGGTTATCATTAGCAGACAAGGGCATTAAATGCCTCACAGTCTCTTAGGTACTCTATATACGTAAGGTGTATAGAGTAAGATGATTGTGAATGGACACCTCTGATTATTTTTGAAGATTTGAGAGAGATGTTGGATTTGGAGAGGATCTGATTTACGAGAGAGAGGGTGAGATTTTTGTGGGATGTAATTTATGAGTGGGAGATCAAGATGTGTAGATTTGAAAGGTGATGAGTTTTAATGGGATTGGGATTATGGGGTAGAGGTTTAAGGGTGGAGGTTTTTAAATCCAATCTGATATCTTCCTTTTTCATCTCTAAAATATATAAACGTTAGATGTATCATTTATATAAAAAAAATATAATCACACACAAATTACACACATATCCGTAAATCTTACATATAATTACACAAAATTACTCACATAATTTCGAAACATATATGGAAATTAAAAAAAAATTTAAAACACATCCATATATAAACAAACATATACACGGTAAACTCCTAATCAACATAATCATAGATTTAGAAAATTAGACAAATTTCAATTAAACACCAAAAATTAAACATACATAAACACGGTAGTTTCTAAAACACAAATATAATCAAATAAACAAATATTTAGAAACTAGCAAATTATTTTAGATACCAATTAACAAGATTAACTAATTAAAAACACTTAGCAATTAAATCATAACAACACAAATAGGTAGGGCAATTTTAACATAAACAATTAAATCATACATGTCACATATTACGCTATAGCTAAGATTAAAACACATAATCATGCGATTAAATCAAATAAACACAGATTTTCGAAAAAGAGTTGCATGACACATATTTTCACGTTAAAATTTATATGCAATTTTATAAGTAGATACTAAACACATTGAACTAAATTATTCATGCAATTTTCGAATAAATATATAAACGTATATATTAAATAAAAATATATGAGCACAAGTATCAATTTAAATTGAGAGATTAAGTTCAGTGATACTTAGCTCATTTCGATCTTTCCCAACTTGTGCCTTAAGGTAGAAAATCTCGTTTCGCATAAAGGCTTCGTGAGATTATCAGCAACTTGGTTTTCCGTAGGGATATATTCGATCTTCAGATTTTTCTTTTCAACGTGATCCCTTATGAAGTGATGTCGAATGTCGATATGTTTGGTTCTTGAGTGAAGCACTGGATTGTGAGTGATAGCGATTGCACTTGTATTGTCACAATAAATACTAACATCGTCACAATTAACTCCGTAGTCCTTCAATTGTTGCTTCATCCATAAAATTTGCGCACAACAACTTCCTGCAGCAATGTATTCGGCCTCGGCGGTACTAGTTGCGATGGAATTTTGCTTTTTGCTAAACCAAGAAACAAGCCCTCCTCCCAAGAACTGGCATGTCCCGGAAGTGTTTTTTCTGTCTATTTTGCAACCTGCAAAATTCGCATCTGAAAAACCAGTTAGCGTAAAATCAGTACCTTTAGGATACCACAATCCAACATTGATTGTGCCCTTCAAGTATCTTATGATTTTCTTTGTTGCGGTGAGGTGGCTTTCTTTTGGATTTGCTTGGAATCTTGCACACACTCCCACAGCATAAGAAATGTCCGGCCTGCTTGCAGTGAGGTATAGTAGTGAACCAATCATTCCTCTATACTTCGTTTGTTCGACATCTTTTCCATCTTCGTCTTTGTCTAGCCTTATTGATGTACTCATAGGAATTTTGATTGATGATTTTCCATCAAGGCCAAACTTCTTTATCAAGTCGCGGGTGTACTTTGCTTGATTGATGAATATTCCTTCCTTCAATTGTTTGACTTGTAAGCCCAAGAAATAATTCAATTCACCCATCATGCTCATTTCGAATTTATTCTGCATGAGCTTCGAAAATTTCTCACACAAACAATTGTTAGTGCTTCCAAAAATAATATCATCAACATATATTTGCACTAATAAAATATGATCACCATCTTGAATTCTAAATAAAGTTTTGTCAACAAGGCCTTTGGTGAATCCACAGCTTATCAAGAACATTGACAAGGTATCATACCAAGCTCTAGGTGCTTGTTTCAACCCATACAATGCCTTTTTAAGTTTGTAGACTTTATCACCTTCGCCTTTTACCTCAAAACCTGGGGGTTGTTCGACATAAACTTCTTCTTCGAGTAGTCCATTCAAGAATGCGCTTTTCACGTCCATTTGATAAACAGTGAAATCTTTGTGTGCGGCACAGGCTAGGAAAATCCTTATAGCTTCGAGTCTGGCTACCGGTGCAAAGGTTTCATCAAAATCTATTCCTTCTTCTTGAGAGTATCCTTTTGCAACGAGCCTTGCTTTATTCCTAACAATCACGCCTTCTTCGTTTGCTTTGTTCCGGAAGACCCATTTAGTTCCTACAACATTGTGGTTCATTGGTCTTGGAACAAGTTCTCAAACGTCATTTCTTTTGAATTGATCGAGTTCCTCTTGCATGGCGTCAATCTAACTTGGATCAGTTAGAGCTTCGTCCACTTCTTTTGGTTCAACCTGAGATAGATAACATGTGAACAATGCTTCCATGGTAGATGATCTTGTTTTCACGCCATCTCGAACATTTCCGATCACTAATTCTGGTGGGTGATTTTTGAGCCATCTTAAGTCTGGTTCAAATGGGTGCATGGTACTGGGTGGATTTACTGGTTGAGAAGAGGTAGCACTGGTTCGAATTTCTGCTTCATTTTCTAGATTTCCAACTTCTCCAGTAATTGCATCCAAGGGCTGATTTGCAATTTCCACTTCAACTTCATTCCTGGGTTGATTAGCAATTCCAATACCAATTGCATCCCTGGGTTGATTTGCAATTTCAATACCAATTGCATCCCGCACTTCATTTCTTACTGGATGAGAGATGGGATTTTCTAGAGAATTAATTTCCAACTCATCCATTCCCTGCAAAATATTTTCTTCACACGTATCATCAGTATCACAAAAATCAATATAACACTTGTTACCATTTTGCTCAATATTTTCGCCATTTTCGTCCAGAGCATCAATATTGACGTGTGATTTTTCATCAAATACCACGTGTATGGATTCTTCAACCACCATTGTTCTTTTGTTCAACACTCTGAATGCTTTGCTGGTAGTCGAGTATCCTAGAAAAATTCCTTCATCTGCACGCTCATCAAAAGCTTTTAGATGCAATTTATCATTAATATGAATAAAGCACTTGCATCCAAAAATATGAAAATAACCAATATTTGGTTTTCTCCCTTTATATAGCTCATATGGCGTCTTCTTGTACTGCTTATGGATCATGCTTCGATTTTGCGTATGGCAAGCAGTGTTGATAGCTTCCGCCCAATATCTTTTCGGGAGACCGGCTGCACTAATCATCACTCGTGCGGCTTCTTTAAGCGTCCGGTTTCTTCTTTCGGCAACACCGTTTTGTTGTGGTGTTCTAGCGGCAGATAATTGATGAGAAATTCCATGTGAATTGCAAAAAGCTTGTATAACTCCATTCACGAACTCGGTTCCGCGATCGGTTCGGATTTTTGATATTTGCAATTCTTTCTCATTTTGTAGTTGCTTCAACAGCTTCGGCAACACTTGTTCAACTTCATTTTTCTTCTTGAGAAACACGGTCCAAGTGTACCTGGAAAAATCATCAACAACAACAAGAGTATATTTCTTACCGCTTACACTTATTGGATCAACCGGTCCAAATAAGTCCATGTGTAACAAGCTTAGCGGTCTTGATGTTGATTCGTGCGTCTTAGACTTGAATGATGATTTGATTTGCTTTCCGCGTTGGCATGCATCACACACTTGGTCCTTCTTGAAGATAATACTTGGTAGTCCTTCAACTAGATTTTTCTTTGCAAGCTGATTGATGGTCTTGAAGTTTAAATGGTTGAGCTTTTTGTGCCATTCCCAATTTGCTTCATTCGAATTTCTGGCCATTAAGCATACTGAATCTTTGCTTGTGCTCCAATCAACAACATACATATTCTTTCGCCTTTTTCCAGTGAGCACAACTTCATTTGAGAGCTCATTTTTGATTAGGCAATTATCTTTGGAAAATTCCACAAGATAGCCTTTATCACAAAATTGACTAGTGCTCAACAAATTGAATTTTAGGCCTTCAACAAATGAAACATCTTCGATCTTCAAACCATTTCTTTCAATTGTACCAACTCCTTTTGTAGTTCCATAATTTTGATTTCCTCCAAATATAATCTTTGGTCCATCGATTTTCTTGAAATTCACTAGACAAGATTTATTTCTAGTCATGTGGCGTGAGCAACCACTGTCGATGTACCAAACATCCTACAAAAAAGATTAGTTTGTTTTAGGTACCCATACTTGCTTGGGTCCTTTGCTGTTAGTAATTTTTGGTAACCAAACCCACCTTGATCCTATTGAATTAAGATAAGGCGGTTTGTAACCATTTGAAACACGATAATCATAATTAACTTTTGAAAATATTTTTGGCGCCGGGTTTTGAAAAACATTTTTATACTTAGGCACCTGGGAAGAGGATTGTTGCTTTGGTCTATAAGAAGCATTAAAACATGATTTGCACAACCAATCCTTTTGAGTGGAATAAAATCTTCCATCTCTATTTCTAGAAAAGCTTCCCTCTTTTCTAAAAATTCTTTTTGCACTTGACTCTTTGGCATATCTTTGCTTGAAGAATTTTTGTTGCTTTGCCGTGTTATTGAACTGTTTTGGGCTTTCAACATTCAACTTTGCTTTTGTTTGATAGCCAAGTCCTTGTCTCATTGTGCTATACTGACTTTTAACAAATTTTACTACTTGCACTTTATTGTTTAAAGGAGTAGTAAGATTAGTCAGTTTCGGAGGGGTTTGAGAACATGTGGAGTCATAACCGATTCCGGTTCTATCTCCTGATGGCTTTTGCATGTTTACCATTTTATCCATAATTTTGGACGAATTAGTAAATGTAGCAATGGTAGCCCGAAGGTTATGTTCTCTAACCTCTCTTGATTTACACTCTTCTTGAAGTTGAATATTTTCACTCTTCAAGTTACTCACTTCAAGTAGAGCATCTTGCAATTTTTTTATTCATCTCTTCTTTTTCAAGAATTAGAATATTATTGCGCTCCTTGAGTTGAGGATGAGTGAGCATAATCTCTTGACAATCTCGCATTGGACTGCCAATAGATTCACGAGAAAAAGAGGAATTAACAGAATTGAAAGAATTAGATGTTACCTCTTCTTCCTCTGCTCCAAGAGCCATAAAGCACTCTTCACTTGTACTCAACTCAATTGATTTGCATATTAGAGCCGTGTCATCTTCCGAACTTGAGCTTTCATCACTTGATGACAATCCATTCGACTCATCATTTTCATTTGGTTCATTGCTAACGAGAGCTTTTCTTTTGTCGCGCTTGAACCTTCGATCTTTGCTTTCGGATTTATTCGGTGTAGATTCAACATTTATGCCTTGATACTTGCTAACGATCGGATACGGACAATTTATTTTGAAATGTCCGGGTTTGCGGCAATTGTAGCATAAATTGTTGTTTTCTTCGACTTTCTCTTCTTGTGTCGTGCGAGAGACGAATTTTCCACGAGCAGAATTTTTGTTGTCTCCTCTTCGCATAAACCTTTTGAACTTTTTCACAAAAAGAGCAAATTGTTCGTCAGTTATAAAATCAATATTATCTACCGACCTGGAGGTTGACGGTTGTTCGGCCATTAGAGCTGGATTTCGAATTTCATGAACTTCATCATCTTTGGCCTTCATTTCGAACTCATATGCTTTAAGATCACTAAACAATTTGTCGGTTGACAATATTCTTAGATCTCGGTGATCTCGCATAGCCGTAACCTTCATATCCCAAGTAGATGGTAAGCCTCGTAGAACTTTGAGATTAATTTCCTTTTGGCTAATATTTTTGCCAAGGTCATTAATTTCTCCAAGGATTTTGATCATTCGAGCTTCCATATCAACAATGGATTCATTTGAGAGCATTTTGAAGTCCTCGAACTTCTTCATAGCAATAGTGAGCTTGTTATCTTTTTCTTGTTCATCTCCTTCTCCGATCTTGATGAGAGTATCCCAAATTTGTTTTGCACTTGTACATTTTCGAACCTTTGGGAATATTGTATCATCAATGGCTTTGAACAGAATATCTTTGGCAATGTTGTCAAGATTGTTCCTTTTTCTATCATCCGGCGTCCATTCCGGTTTTGGCTTTGGTACGAATTGTTGAGCATCCGGTGATAGAAGAAAAGCCGTATTCACTTTCAATATTTCGATCGGTCCGTTGGAGATAACTTCCCACATTTCATCATGTAAAGCAGATAGATGAACCTGCATACGAATTTTCCAATCATCAAATTTATCAAGTGAAAATAACAGATTTTGAGCTAAATCTTTATTCATCTTCTCGGTGGATACGAGAGACAAATAATCCAATTTACACACACTGGGTAAGATGGATCTGTCTAGCAGTCAAAAACAAGGTTGACCCAATTAGGCAGCTAGCTTTAGAAAGCAAATTGGCCTAAATAGACAGCAGGCTCTGATACCAATTGTTGGTCCCAAAAGAGGTAAGGTGAAAGTCTAGAGGGGGGGGGGGGGTGGGGTGAATAGACTTTCAAACTTTTTCGCACAATATAACAAAAGGTAAGCCAGAGATAAACCAAGACTCTTAACTAGATTGTTAGAGTCCGGTGCACAGCGGAATTAAATAAACGATACGGTGTGTGTGTAGATCGTGTCAAGATTATTGACGTGAGAAGCAAGCAAGAGCAGTAAGTAAAGAAAGCAGTAAAGAACACAAGGCAATTTATAGTGGTTCGCGAGGTGATGTAATCCTCCTACTCCACTTGCTCTTTTCTCCAAGAGCTAATTCACTATATCCACCACTTCTTGGTTCCAAGATACAATGAAATTCCGTGATCTAGTGCTTTGATCACCAAGCCCACACTAATCACGCCCAGTGCCTCCGACACTGCTGCTTCGGGTTTCACGTCGCCGCGTTACTTTCCCAGGATTTCACAACTCCGTGCTACTTTCCCCCATCTTCTACGATCCGGTAGAAACGTATCTTCCGTGATCTGGTGCTTTGATCACCAAGCCCACACCAATCACGCCCAATGTCTTCCCGACACTGCTGCTTCGGATCTCACAACTCCGTGTGACAATCCAGGATTTCACAACTTCGTGTTACTTTCCTCCTTTCCCTTGTTTTGCTCCAAAACAAGTTTTGCCTTGCTTCCAACTTTGAGATTCTGTAGATGATCTTCGTTGATGCACTGAATCTCTTGAAGTTGATGAAGATTTCAAAACTCTTGGATATTTCTTTTCTAAGCTCTGTATCACTCTGAGTGTTTATCTCACAAAAGATATATCAATTTAAGCTTCTGAGATGGAAAGCTTTCTTTGAATTTTTATGCTCTGTTTAGCTCTGTTCTTTGCTCTTTTTATTCTTGCTTCTGCTATTTTCTTCTTTTTCACCCCCTGCTTTCCAAAGCTTCAATCTTCATCCTTTTATAGCTGGTAATGAGAATCCGTCCGTTGGAAAGAAACGGTCTCATTTTCGAATTTTGCTTAGCTGTATAGCCTTTTGTCAGAAGATAAGATAACGTTGCAGATCTTGTCAGATATTTCAAATTGAGCTTGAGGTTTCAGCAAAAATGGCGTCCCATGAATCTCCATCTGGTGTAGATCACGCCTCTTGGGATTTTTATCTTCAAAATATATTCTCCAATATAATCCCTTACTAGTTAGACTAGTATTTTTGCTTCTGCAACTTCTTCTAATATCTTCCTCTGTACTTCGCGTGTCTGGGTCTGTAGACTGCTTCCAGACTTCATCTCTTCAATTGACTTGGAAATCTCTTCCCTTGTGAAACTTCATCCCTTTCTATTTTGGGAAATGAAATCTCTATCCCTTGCTAGATTTGTCAATTGAATTCTCAGCCCTTACTTGATTTGGAATTGCAATCTCATCCCTTGCAATCTATATCTCCAATTGAATTGAAGCCTTGTAAATCTCATCCTTTCAAATTGATTTCCCTGTACCAATTTGAACTTCAATTCTTCTGATGAAATTGCATCCCTATTTCAATTTCGGGGTTCCAATTTGTTTGGGATACCAATTTGAGAAACTGCATCCCTTCACTTGTAAACTTCATCCCTTAGTCAATTTGGAAATCTCATTCCCTTGACTTTGCAAATTGCATCCCTTGAAATCTCATCCCATAGTCAAATTGGAAATCTCTTCCCATTGACTTGCAAATTGTATCCCTTCGGCCAAACCATCGCCTCTTACTTGATCAGATGGAATTTTAACTTGGCTTCTTTAAAAATGTGGGATGTGAGATTCAAACCTGTGACCTTGCACATAATATTTCAAGCTTCTACCATCTCGTCCGTACAGCCTATTGGTTATCTTCTTGTTCCACTTGGTGTACTCCTTTCTTTCCATAGATGCTTGATCTTCAAGATAGCTTCATGCAAACTTCTAGTCACGTTCTTTCTTCTTCGGGATTTCTTGAGGGATTTTCTCAAATTTCATACGCATACATCTTCCTCTTCTGTTTGCCATTTTCTCTTGACAAATTCTTGATTTTTGGCTTGATACCTTCTTCATCCATTTCCTCAACTAATGAATTTATTTTTCCCTTTCTTGGTCTAAGACTCGACTAGTCTAATAAAATAAAATTGGGGATCTACGAATTACAATATGGCTTATCAAAATCTATTACAATTTATTCCTAACACTATGATTCGGGCTTTTCAAGGGCTACAACTCTCATTTTGGAGAAAATTCCAGCAAGTTCCACGCAGCTCACAACGTGCATTGCGAAGTGCGTGGATGGGACACTTAAATGAAATTTCAAATTTTAAGCCTATTTAAAGGCTTATAAGGGGATCATTTAGAAGACTTCCTTTTTCCCATTTCTTTACCTTTCAATTCAGCTTTTTTAGATTAGGTTTAGACCAGGGTTAGGTTAGATTTACATTTCCTTGAAGATCTACACTCATTGTTCTACAAATTCTCTTTAGATGCTTACACAATAGATTGAAGACTTGGGTAACATCTCTTCCTTGTTTATTATTTCAGATTTAATTTGTGTTTGCTACCCTCTTAATGATGATGAGTGCTTAGATTGCTTGGATTTGGATTGGTTTATTATGTATCCATGCTTAGTATGGTCGATATGATGAGATTTGGTGTATGAATTGTCCTTGAATGCCTACGTTGTAGAGGAGTGCATATTGATCTCTTTCCATTAACGGCCGTAATGGTTAGATGAGTGTGAGAGTGAGAGTTTAGAAAGAGATTACACTCTCCTTTGTCTTTCCCTTGCAATCCCCTTCCTACGACCCGAGAGGGCGAGCTTAGCGGAGGAGACGGTAGACCACCCGCCAAGTGTTTGATAGAATGCCTCACCCGATGTAGGGAATGAGAGTTTAGATTTGACGCAACCTAATGTTGGTGCCTTGGCTCTCCCTTAGGTTAGGCAAACTTTGCATCATCCCTTGTCCCAAGTTGAAGACCAATGAATGCATGATCACAAATCCTTTCCATCCAAATCCCCGTTTTACTTACTTGTTTGCTTCCTTTATTTTCCTTGTTTTCTATGCTTGTATCCATGTTTCATACTACTCTCCTCATGCACCTAGTTTACTCTCATTGATGCATTGTGACGATAGATTGTCTTGCACTTTACTTGTTCCGAACGGCCATACTTGAGTTTGACACTCGGGGGTTTCACAACCTTCGTTTACACCTCACACACCACTTCATTCCATCCACCACACTAAACTACACGTCATCAATTACTGCATTGAAAGCTTTATTGAGTTAAGAATTTGATACGATAGACTTAGGAGTTGCACAAAAAGTTCTTGGCATGGAAATTCGCAGGGATAAAGGTGCAAGGAAGTTGTGGCTAACTCAATAGAGAGTTATATTCAAATTGTCCTAGACAAGTTTGAATTGGGATCAGTAAGTCTAAATTGGTTAGCACTCCTTTCGTTAATCATTTTAAGCTATCATCTAGTGAGTATCCCCAAACAGTTAGCGAGATTGAAAATATGACATAGGTTCCTTATGCAAGTACAGTTGGCTGCTTAATGTATGTGATGGTTTGTACTGGACATGATTTAGCTCATCATGTTGTTAGCGAAGTTAGTAAACACATGACCTGATTTTAGCTTGTTTAGAGAGTCGATTGCATTTTTTTAATTTGATAGTCCAATTAATTACAATTTCGTGTGTAGTTCAATGACGGGTCTTTATATCGTGGACCGCGGTGTACGTGCACCGCGATCAAAACGGCGCCGTTAATCTTAGCGGAGCATGCATTTTTTTGTATGTTAATTATCAACTAACACTACAGTATATCTAAACCGACACTGTCTCACGTATTATTTTTATATTATCAAATGAAATTGCAGTTATATCAAAATGATACTGTAATTGTGGTGAAATGAAACTGCAGTGTATATAAAATGAAACTGAATAACATTTCCCATATTTGAGTGTAATATTGTACAATGAAGCTGTAATTATATTAAAATGATCATATAGTTATGTTTTAATAAAACTATAGTGTATATAAAATAAAATTAAATAACATTTTCACATATTTGAGTCTATAAATATCGAATGAAACTGTACTTATATCGAAATGAAACTGTAGTTGTATTGAACTGAAACTGCAGTGCATACAAAATGAAACTGAATAACAGAGTTACTTTTTGCGGAAGGGTGCGGAACGACAGAAAATGGATGCCGTTTCTTTTCATTAAACAAAACGACGTCGTTTTGATGCGCGGTGCATAATCGATTATGCACCGCGGTGCACGATATAATTTGCCTTCAATGACTAATTGAACATTTTTCCTATAATTGTATGAATATAGTTAGTGCCTTCCGATTGACGTTTCCTTTCCTTGTATATATATATATGAAAAATTCATTTTAACATGTTAATGAATAATTAGTTGAAAAACAGCAGAACCGAACTCTTTCAATAGTTATGATGTGCAACCGATGCACCATGCATGACGCATACAATGCAAAACGACGTTGTTTTGATTAAAAACGCGCGTCCCACTTAAAAAAAAAAAAATTCAGGTTCGATTCTCGGCAATAACATTATTGTGGATATATAGTTATGAATTTCTGGATATATAGTTATGAATTTATGGATATTTAGTTCATTCATTGTGGATATTTAGTTCAATTATTGTGGATATTTAGTTCATTCATTGTAGATATTTACTTCATTCATTCACTGTGGATATATAGTTATGAATTTCTGGATATTTAGATAATTCATTGTGGATATTTAGTTCATTCATTCACTGTAGATATATAGTTATAAATTTATGGATATATAAAAATGCTATTGCCGGAAATCGGACCTGATTTCTTTTTTAAGTGAGACGCGCGTTTTTAATTTTAACCAAAACGACGCCGTTTTTGCATCCGTATGCACCATGCATGGTGCATACGGATGCACAGCATAATTTGCCGAACTCTTTCTTGCAGGCCGGAATGTCTCGCACTTTCGTAACGTCCAGATAATCCTCTCCTCTCGGAGGGCACTTTGAATATTCACCTGTGTAAAATTATTTTGACCATTAATGTGACGTATAGTTCTACTTCTTCACATATTCATCGCCAAAATTGTCACGAGGCCCTTATCACCAAATTTAGCTATTTGGAAAATTTGGATATATTCAAAGCTTACTATTCTCAATGTTGTAGTACTAAAAAATAATTTTGACTCAAAAAGCGTTGACTTAAGTGAAAGAAGTTTGAGTCATTTAAACATGAGATTCAGCTAGATGTGAACACTAGCGCAAATACACAAATATATAATTTCTATATGTTTTAATAAAATTTTAACTTATTAGCAAAATATTCACTAATCCAAATACTTGGCAGCATAATTTTTGGCATATTTTAAACAAAACATATACTCCGTACCAAACATGTATCAGGTTAATACTTGTAATTTATTTTTAAATTAATTAATTTTATATTTTGAAGAGTCCTGACAGTACAGAAGAAAACAACCAACAGCCTAAATCACTTGAAGGGAATCCTAGTAGAACAAGAAGAAAAAGATGATGGATGGATAATGTGCAGTGGCATTATGATTCTCTAAGAATAAAAGCATGATCCAACCATCTTATAAACCACTACTAATCATTCACCAAACATGCATCATGCATGTTCCCTATCTTTATTTTATTTTATTTTTTAAATATTTTTTTCTTGTTAACACGTACAACTTTGGTACTTTCATTTGGCATACTTTACATCCTCGTCCAACATTACATAGCTCAACTACTACATGAAGATTTTGCAGACGAATTGATGGAACTAATTGACTCAGCTTGGAGTATGCATAGATCAATAAGCTTGCATAAAATATAAAGGGACAAAAATGGTAAACAAGAAGAATTGTATTAGTATTCAATGGATAGAAGTAAGAATATTACAAGAAGGCTTTGTAATAACAAGACATGATGATTGCAATAACTAAACAAAATCAATTTATAAATGGAAATTCCAACTAACATAGCTAATTCCATGGTGGGCCGCAAGACCAGGTCAAAGCCTGTAAGGTGGGCCACAGGGTTGGGTGAAATCCGGCCACCCCGCCTTGGAGACGGGCTCTGAAGAGGAATGCCGATTGCCCAGGGCTGGCCGCGCGGAGGTCGATGCCCTGGACCCATTCCGATCGTTATGCTATGGACCCGTGTCCAGCATGCATGCTGGACACGGTAAAGGTGTCGTTAGTGGCACCGTTCTCTTCCACTTTTTTTTTTTTTTTTTTTTTTTTTTTTTTTTTTTTTTTTTAATTCAGACCACTTTGTTATAGAAGTATATGTTCATAATTTTATCACTATATATTCAAAATTGTAAGTTAATAATGTCAGAGCTCTGTGTTCATAATTGCATAACTATACATTCATAATTGAATAACTGTACATTCATAATTCCATAACTGTACATTCATAATTCAATAACTGTAAATTCATAATTTTCGAAACTCTATATTCATAATTTTAGAGCTCTATGTTCATAATTTTATCACTATATGTTCATAATTGTATGTTCATAATGTCAGAGCTCTGTGTTCATAATTCCATAACTTACATTCATAATTCCATAACTGTACATTCATAATTGCATAACTGTACATTCATAATTGCATAACTGTACATTCATAATGCCACAATCTAATAATGCCGTTAACGGCGAGACAAAATCAATTTTTTTTTTAAACTGGAAGACCGCGTTTTCCCTTAAAATGACGTCGTTTTGGACTCGTGTCCACAATGCATTGTGGACACGAGTCCACAGCATAATTTGCGCCGTCCGGGGACTTGGGCCCCTGGTCCTCGCACCCGGGTCCAGCCACCACTACAAGAAAAATGCACATAGACAACGGTTAATAACCGTTGTCGTAGGGGTAAAATTTCTGTTGTTGAAGCCGGTGTTGTTGTAAGTCCCGCGCATAGACAACGGTTTTTAACCGTTGTCTTTTCTAGAAACAACAACGGTTTTTTAACCGTTGTCTATTAAGTGTTGTTGAAGCTGGTGTTGTTGTAAGTCACGCACATAGACAACGGTTTTAAACTGTTGTCTTTTCTAGAAACGACAACGGTTTTTTAACTGTTGTCTATTAAGTGTTGTTGAAACCGGTGTTGTTAAAAGTCACTCACATAGACAACGGTTTTAAACCGTTGTCTTTTCTCAAAACGACAACGGTTTTTTAACCGTTGTCTATTAAGTGTTGTTGAAATCGATGTTGTTAAAAGTCACGCACATAGACAACGGTTTTTAACCGTTGTCTTTTCTATAAACGACAACGGTTTTTTAACCGTTGTCTTTTCTATAAACGACAACGGTTTTTTAACCGTTGTCTATTAAGTGTTGTTGAAACCGGTGTTGTTAAAAGTCACGAACATAGACAACGGTTTTAAACTGTTGTCGTTTGTTTCAAAGACAACGGTTTTTGACTCGTTGTCTATTCAATGTTGTTGAAACCGGTGTTGTCTCAACGGTTTTTAACCGTTTTTAACCTGCTTATATTTTAATTGTATAAATAAGGGTTGGTGTGGTTTGGTGGGTTTAACTTTGTTTGTTATGTTAAAAGTCTTGTGTTCAATTCTTCCTAGAGGCATCTTTAACTTACTTTATAAAATTGTTGTCTTGGTTTACACAGAAGCAACCCAGTTATATATCAGATGTTGCACTTTGGTACATAAAAGTTTGTGTTGCTTAGTTGGTTAAACTTTATTTGTTATGTTTGAGGTCATAGGTTCAACTCTTGTTGTTAACATCCTTGTTTTCATTTTATACAATTGTGTCTTTTATAACCGTTGTCTTTGTAGTGTTGTGTATTCAAATACGCTTAAAGACAACATACCAATAACAACGGTTAAATAAAACCGTTGTCTTAAACAAATAAAGAACGCGCAACGACAACGGTTATATAAAACCGTTGTCATTGTAGTGTTGTGTATTCAAGTGCTATTAAAGACAACACATAAATGATAACGGTTAAATAAAACCGTTGTCTTTTATAAAATAATAATCCGCAAAGACAACGGTTTTAAAAAACCGTTGTCTTTGTAGTGTTGTGTATTCTAGTGCGCTTAAAGACAACACACCAACGACAACGGTTAAATAAAACCGTTGTCTTTAAAAAAAAAAAAAAAGAACGCACAAAGACAACGGTTTTAAATAACCGTTGTCTTTCTAGTGTTGTGTATTCTAGTGCGCTTAAAGACAACACACCAACGACAACGGTTAAAAAAACCGTTGTCTTTTTTAAAAAAAAAAAACGCACATAGACAACGGTTTTAAAAAACCGTTGTTGTTGTGGTGTTGTCTTTTCACAAAATGCACAAAGACAACACACTTATAACAACGGTTAAGTAAAAACCGTTGTCTTTGACAAAAGTGTTGCATCAAAGACAACGGTTTTGGACCAAACTGTTGTCTTTTATACAAAAGACAACACTTTTCTTAAAAACTGTTGTCTTTCTAGTGTTGTCTATGTGCATTTTTCTTGTAGTGCACCCAGCTCGATCAGGTAGCTTCATCTGGGTCCCCTGGTCTAGAACGCCAAGTTCGGGTTGCCTTCTTTGTCCGAACCCCCTCGGTCCGGATCTCCTCTCTTGGCCCGGATCACCTTCTTGTTTTGGGTCACCTTCTTGAGCCCCGGATCATTTTTTTGGACCGTCCAGGTCATCTTATTGTGTCCGAGGTTATGGTGTATGTTACTGCAATACCATGGTCACCTCGAATCCCGCCCTACTGTTAGACTATTTCCAATATCTCTATCACGCATTATGGTGTATGTTACTGCAATACCATGATATAAAAGTATTTTATGGTGTATGTTAACGCAATGGTTGCCTTCGCCTTCTCCGGTGAGAAGGCAACCCAATTGTCTTCTTCGTTGATTCGCCGTTTTATTGCAAAAAATATCGCCGAAATATCGTTGGAGTTGACCAGAATATTGACCTAAACCTTAGTGACTTGTGATAGCAAGTCACTAACTGATTTTTGGACTTCATTACACCAAAATACAATGTTAATGAGTTTAATTGCTACTTTAAAAAGTTTAGGGGTCTAATTGACTTCTTAAGTAATGTTCGAGGGTCTATTTGATCATTTTTTCCCAAAAATTTTAATTCTTGAACTAGAATTCATGCCTTTATGGGGCAGTGCGTGGTTGGCGTATTCTGGCGCACCTTCTCATGAATTGTCAATTGGTGCGCTACATCATCTACTTTTAATGAAAATATGTTCTTCCAAAACGTTAAATCCTAGTCTCCACAGAGCATTTGGGAGGATGTAAGTCATGGTAACTCAATTGAACATGAATCACAGGGCCCCCACAAAGCATTTGGGAGGATGTAAATCATGGTAACTCAACTGAACATTAACCATATAGGCTAGACCTTTATTCACTGCGCACAAGGAACCCCCTCATTTTGAGAACCACATAGGCTAGACCTTTATTCACTGCGCACAAGGATCCCCCTCACTTTGAGAGGTAGCTCCCACACTGCCGCAACTCAACTGAACATTAACCATATAGGCTAGACCTTTATTCACTGCGCACAAGGAACCCCCTCATTTTGAGAACCACATAGGCTAGACCTTTATTCACTGCGCACAAGGATCCCCCTCACTTTGAGAGGTAGCTCCCACACTGCCGCTGGTGAGACTCGATCCCTGATCATTCTTCCAAAGTTTCGCCTCTATGACCGGTTGAGAGGTAGTTTCTTTTAAATGAAAATATGTTACTGTAATTAGTTTCACTGTTAACTTATATATTGTATTTCCCTTTTTTTTTTTTTTTTTTTTTTTTTTTTTTTTTTTTTAAATTTTCTCATTTTTTTTTCCCTCTAAACTGTTAATGCTATTAAATTTAATAAATTGAACATGCTCAACTTATTGTATACTCACAAGTCACAATTCCACAAATTCTTTTTGTGCTTACATTTGTTCTTTATCTATAAGGTATATATTACGGAGTAATTATGTCTATTATCATTTTTCTATTTTTACTTTTATGACTTTATTATCATTTTTTTTTCTTTCTTGACAAAAAAAAAAAAAAAAAAAAAAAAAAAAAGAGTTAAGAACCCAACTCAAAAAATCTAACTTAAATTCAAAACTTCAATTGCCAAACAACTACGGAGTATTATACGATCAATTAAAACTCTAATAAACTTTTTATTAATTAAAACACACGCTGACATAATATCTCATTGTTAAGTTGTGGGGAGGCCTAAATGTGTTTGAACTGGTCTCGAGGAGGAGGAAATTGGGCAGAAAATGAGTTGATTGTCGACCCATCCACTTTATGGAGATAGTGGCCCTTGCTTGCATGTTGCATGGTTTTAACTTTCTTGATTATCTAACTGTTTTGGTACCGTGTAGGATTCCGATTCCCCTATTCAAATTTCAAATTCAACTGCGAGGGAAATGCATCTTCTTAAAAACTAAATAAAAATTAAATCAACGATAAATTACAAAAACTTTTATTTATTTTTTAAAATTTCCTTTGCCCCAAAAATTGAAGAATAACAGACATTACTATTATTAATTTTATTCATGTACTATACGTTGCAGCAGCATCCAAGGCCATGCTGCTACGTTATCTAAGAATGCAATTATGTAGGGTTACATGTTGGACAAATAATTCATGCTAATGATTAGGGATTACTTGCGGCGAAGTTTAGGTTTTTATGCTTAGTTTTCGAATATTACAATTAATAATATATATATATATATATATATATATATATATATATATATATATATATATATATATATATATATAGGGTGAGGATCAAGTGAGTACATAATCTTAGGTGAGGACGTGAGGACTAATCTAGACCATTAAATCAGAATAAAAGCATGGCTAAGATTAAAAGGAACAAATCACACGGATTAAAGAAACAAATCCCTTTAAAATATTTAACAATATAAATTTATGGGTAAATTAGAATCTGTGCATTACTATACAAAATATTGTGCATTACTATACAAAGTATTGTGCATCGGTAAGTCTAAAGTTGTGCATTCAAACACTACCTAAAAATCTGGTGGATCTCAATGTCTTACGATGCACTAAAATATGTGCACTAATGCACAACTCACCAGCCCACAGTGCACAACTTACAACACTAGGTTGCACAACCAGCACACACGAATGCACAATCGTACTATCTAGGCATTTGTACATATACACGATCATCCAAATATAGACAATATTATATTCAAAAGAACGAGCGAAAAAAATAAAAAATACCGATTACATTGCATGGGCGAACACTCAATCAATGGTGAAGAAATCGCGGCTCCAAATCGCGACGGTGGTGATCCAAAAAAATAGGAAACCAATTAAGGCAAGGATTAAACATGCGTTCACACTTTAAAAAATAGAAAAAGACACTACTACCCAACTTTAACAAAAAAAATCAATCCATGTCATCTTAGAAAATCAAATCTAGGCCATCAAAATAAAAAAAAAACAAACGCATAAGATTAGTCCTCACGTCCTCACCTAAGAAAGCGTCCTCATTTGATATATATATATATATATATATATATATATATATATATATATATATATATATATATATATATATATATATTATAAAGGCTTGGTGTAGGTGATGGGTCCAAAATTACTCACTCATAGGTTACACATGTATTTGGGCTCAAGAACAATTACTAGGCTTTTAGGAATTAAAACCATTTTGGGTCTAGGCATATTTAGTAAAAAATATTGGTTCACCATAATAGGTAGACCCGAGTCCGTTTTAAAATAAATAGCTATATAAATATTTTTATTAAAATATTTAATATCGGGACTATAATTTATTTTTAGGAAAATATGCGGTGTCAGAAGGAAACGAGGTTATCACCTTGTACAGAATCAAATTAAGAAGGAAACAAGAACGAGGCTCGAAGAGATAGGACGGATTTTACGAGAGTGGCAGAAGATTTGACGAGGGTTAAGGATTCTCAACTACAGGCGACT
This sequence comes from Ipomoea nil, assembly GCF_001879475.1. Lineage (NCBI taxonomy): Eukaryota > Viridiplantae > Streptophyta > Magnoliopsida > Solanales > Convolvulaceae > Ipomoea > Ipomoea nil. The sequence goes on along the minus strand of NW_017617986.1, from coordinate 1,353,968 downwards.
TCTTCGGCTTGAAGCTTCGATCACTGCACTTTCGACGAACTAGAGATTCCTATATCTTGATTCTGACGCGTTCTAACGCTAAGATCTATATCGGGCCCTGTTCGTAAGCTGAGATCTCAAACATCTTTACCCCAAACCCTTCTTCAAACATTGGTTTCTTCTCCATCTTTGTTACAGCCGAACGAAACTCGCACGAACCTAGAAAGTGTGAGTTGACTTGCTTCCCTTATCGGTCTTCATCATTGCGTCGGTATCGAAGCTCTTAGCAAACTTCGTTGATCTTCTTAAAGATTCGGCTTGTTGTCTGTTCTAGCTGACTCAAGATCGGTCGAAGCACTAACCACTGCTTTCTTCTTTCTTGAAATGCACCCAGTTGTCTGTTCTTGCCATCTCGAGACTTCGGTGATTTACAAACCAAACTTTCTTCCTTATTGCACCCGAAGATCATCAAGGTCTAAGCACCCGCGTATTCCTTGTACATTCCTTAGCATCGTGAACTTTGGCACTCTAAATCTCACACAATCTTGTAAGGAGTCCCTTGAATGCTTGACAAAAGCCACCGCTGATAGGGAAACTTGATCTATTATTAGAGCACAATCCACGACCTTCGTAAATCAGTAGCGCAAGTTCCCAACTTGCCTTCTTGATTTGTACGATTCTTTCCCGATAACCATCTAAAGCTGGTTGGATTGTAGAGCTCAATCGTAACCTTAAGCCAAACGCAAACGATAGAACTTTTTCGTAAACTGACGTCTTTACCAAAGTCAACATCTGGAGGCCTTACCTGGTTCTTGTCCAAAGATTTTCTCTTGTCCTTCCTAGAAGCTTAGTAGGTCGAGTCTGGTTCACCGTTGATAGCTTTGCAATCTTCATACGGTAGTCAGTTACAACCACTTGGTCTTTTCTTGTCTTGATTAATGGTAGGTTTTCCCTGAAAACTCTGTTGCCGCACTAACTTGTCTTACTTATGAAGGTCCAACGGTTGAATCGGTCTTTAAGTTGATCTCTGATTGTCCTTCCTTTTACTGTTCAAACTTCCCATACAAGATTAGCTACTTCTCGTTCCTTCCTGGTTTTAGGTAGATCTCTTACCATGAGTCTTTGGCACAGCATCTCATTTGCAACTTAAGAACACTCGGTGATCGGATCTGTCTTTGCTTTGCTCTTGTCGTTTTGGGTCTTCTAGCTGCGCCAACGTTTGATAACTCGGTTATGTTTTCTTTTCTTCTTGTTGCCGAACTTCCTTACCGAAAGTCTTCATGTTACCCATAACTTTCCAGGTGTACCGAAAACGATAAACGCTAACCTCATTCACCAACTACTTCTTAACTTCTTCACGCTTCACAGGGTCGGACGACTTGCCAACAGCGATGCTCTTCTCTTCCATGTACCTTAGAGGTCCAAGCTTTTCATATATGGCCATCTTGATCTTTATTACTTCCAAGTTCGTTGCTTAGAACTTTCCCGATCTTGGTTTCTCCGTAGGTAGGTAGGACTACTTCTATGTTGAACACTTCGATCTTACACTTCAACTCTTCGTGCAGATTGACTTGTAGCTCTTTAACTCTGGGAGGCTTCAAACACGTTGATCCGAAGGCGACCATGTTGGTCCCAAAAGAGGTAAGGTGAAAATCCAGATGGGGGGGGGGGGGGGGGTGTTAATAGACTTTCAAACTTTTTCGCACAGCACAACAATTTCTAAGCCAGAGATAAACCAAAACTCTTAACTAGATTGTTAGAGTATAGTGCACAATGGAATTAAATAAAGATAAAGTGTGTGTGAGATTGTGTGAGCAGTATATCTCGTGTAGAGCAATTATGTAAAGAGCAGTAAGTAAATAAAGCAGTAAAGAACACAAGACAATTATAGTGGTTCGCGAGGTGGTGTAATCCTCCTACTCCACTTGCTATTCTCTCCAAGAGCAATTCACTATATCTACCACTTCTTGGTTCCAAGATACAATGAATTTCCGTGATCTAGTGCTTTGATCACAAAGCCCGAACTAATCACGCCCAGTGACACCACACTGCTGCTTCGGGTTTCACGTCGCCGCGCTACTATCCCAGGATTTCACGACTCCGCGTTACTTTCCCCCCGTCTTCCACACTCCGGTAGAAACATATCCCGTGATCTAGTGCTTTGATCACAAAGCCCGCACTAATCACGCCCAGTGCCTCCGACACTGCTACTTCGGATCTCACAGCTCCGTGTGACAATCCAGAATTTCACAGCTTCGTGCTACTTTCCCTCCCTTATCTTGTTTTGCTCCAAAACAAGTGTTGTCTTGCTTCCAACTTCTGAGACTCTGTAGATGATCTTCAATGATACGCAGGTCTCTTTGATGAAGATAAACACTCTGGAATGATTTCTTTTGAATGCTCTAAGTGTTTTCTCTCTTTGAGTGTATCAAGTAAAGCACTTGATTTTTATGCTCTGTTTAGCTCTGCTTTTTGAACTCTCTGAATATTTTCTTTGAAGCTCTCTGAGTTCTTTTTCTTTTCTCACTTCTCACTTGAAGATATTTGGTATACTCTGTACCAAATGAAATTTTTGCTCTAATGCTCTATTAGCTCTTTGTTCGTGTTCTCTGCTCTATGCTCTTCACGCATTCATTATCTTCAAGTCTTCATATCTTCATCATTTTATAGCTGGTAATGAGAATCTGTCCGTTGGAAAGAGGCGCTCTCATTTTTGAAATCTTGTATCTTTTTGTCAGAGATCTTATCTTATCTTCTGCAAAGATGTCAAAAAGGATAAGCTAGCCGTTTGAGAGCTTGAACCTCATGCGAATGGTTTCTTAAACTTCATATGATATTCCTCTGGTTTTACGTTGAGTGGAAATATCTGGGTGTAGAACGGCTTCTCTGATTAGCTCTGAAGTGGTCCTTGTATCTTTGGGATTTAAAAAATATTCTTCAATTTAATCTCATACTTGATAAACTAGTATTTTTCCTTGTGAGAATATTTTTACTGTAAGTTCATCTTTATCTTCTTCATTCTCACGTCTGGGTGTTCTCTGACTTCAAACTGGCTTTGAACTTCCTCCCAATTTGAATTTCTCCTTTGTAATTGACACTCAATTTCAATTGACTTGTTATTGGCACCCAATTTGAATTTCTCCATTGTAATTGGCTCCCAATTGACTTTGGCTTGCAATTGGCTCCCAAACTTCTCCTGGTGCTCTCAATTGCTTCCCAATTTGAATTATTGACTTGGCTCCCAGATTCCCGGTGCTTTCAATTGCTTCCCAATTTGAATTATTGCATTCAATTGCTTCCCAATTTGAATTATTGACTTGGCTCCCAGACTTCTCTTGGTATTGAATTATTGACTTGGCTCCCAGACTTCTCCTGGTATTGAATTTTATCTCAATTCAATTTGATTTCCATGTCTTCTTCGAATCGGTCCCCAATTTGAATTTGCAGCCCATACTACAACTTCAATTGGCTCCCAATTTCAATTCTACATTGGCTCCCATCTCCATGTCTTCTTCGAATCGGTCCCCAATTTGAATTTGCATCCCATACTACAACTTCAATCTCCCAATTTCAATTCTACCTCCCATCTCCATGTCTTCTTTGGCTCCCATCTTCTTTGGCCCCCATCTCCATGTTTGAATTTGCATTCCATACTACAACTTCAATTGGCTCCCAATTTCAATTCTACATTGGCTCCCATTGGCTTCTACATTGGCAATTGGCTCCCAATTTCAATTTCAATTTCAATTCTACATTGGCTCCCAATTTCAATTTCAATTCTACATTGGCTCCCATTGGCTTCTACATTGGCAATTGGATTGGCTCCCAATTTCAATTCTACATTGGCTCCCATAGTACAACTTCAATTGGCTCCCATTTTTGGCGCCAATTTCAATTCTACATTGGCTCCCATCTTGAATTGATTTCAATTTTTCTGAAACTAGCTCCCACCCAATTTCAATTAATTGAAATTGGCTCCCAATTCCTTTGAATTGGCTCCCAGGTCCCAATTTCAATTAATTGAAATTGGCTCCCAATTCCCCCAATAGCGCCCAACTCCATCAGATTTAATTAGATTTGGCTTCTCAAATTTTACGTTGTAAAATTATTAATGGTGAGATTCGAACTTGAGTCATTTTGCATAACATATCAAGCATCATCCACTTCGTCCGTACAACTATTGATTAAATTTCGAATCTTCTTTGATGTACTCCTTTCTTTCCATAGATGCTTGATCTCCAAGTCAATTTCATGCATTCTTCCAATCGTAATTTTCTTCATTGAAAATTCTTCTGGGATATTTCTTTGAGTAGTAGCGACGTGATTTCATATCATTCCTCTTCTTCTTCTATTTGTCATTTTCTCTAGACAAATTCTTGATTTTAGGCTTTATATCTTCTTCTTCTATTTTCATGCATCTTCCTCTGTTTTTCTCTTTTCCAATTTTAAATAATTTCCCGATCATGGTCTAAGACTCTACTAGACCTATAAAATAAAATTGGGGGATCTACAAATACATATTTGGCATATCAAAACCATTACACTTTATTCCTAACAATTTCCCCCCTTTTGATAATGCCAAAACCTATACTCAGTCATTGGCTTTAAGTCTTTGAAAAATAATCTTTTTGCTCAATTTTATTTGACAAAGTCAGGATGAGTTTATCAATGATTTTCTATACACAATCAAAATAAACTTGTGAATTAATTTTTAGACAAGCTCCTAAACGCATTTGAAATTATTTTTATTTTGATCATCATCAATTTTTAATTTTGTCGTGCGTTTGACATATTTCTTGTCTTTTAATTCACAAAAGTCTAATTACATTAAACAAATAAAATTAAAGACTCAAAATAGACCATGGGAAATTATTATTGATATATTTCGAAAATATTGAGAAAAAAACAACAGAGGTTCGAAAATAGAAAATATCAGCTTAAGAGAATTTTCAGATTACCTTCTGGGTTTCTTCACACCAGAGTCTTTCTTCAAAATTTCCTTGACATGTTCTCTGAGCTTGAAGAAATCATCTTTGAGTTTTGCATTCTGAAATTTCTTTGTAAGCTATCCGGCCATGTAATGTCCAAAAGCTTCTTTGATTTTGTTGCCCGGAAGAACTCCGGCTTCTCACCATAAGACACATTCTTCAAAGCTTCTTTCTTCTCCAAAGATTTCATGCCCATATTTCCAGTGAAATCTCTTAGTTCATACCACATCTCGGTTCTTTTCTTTTTGCCTTCTTCTTCTTTATTCTTCTCCGAGATCCATTGGGTTTGATCTGCTGCAGGCCATTTCTTGATCATGCTCGGTAGATTTTCCTTAGTCCATATTGTTGTCTGAGTGGCGGCACCCTTAGAGCATTCAAACCAGCCACGCTGTTCAGCAACCTTCGATGTACTCGTACCAAGACTAGGATTCGCGAACTGAGCAAAACCAATCTGAGATGGTCCTTGTGAGGATTGTCCGCGGCTTCGGCCTCTACCTTGAGTAGATATTACTGGCTGTTGTTGGCTTCCAAGAATAAATTCTTGTTGCTGCAAAGCCAAGTGACTGAGAATTTCTTCCCCCCTTTTGACGTTATCAACCAAAAATGCAAGGGTCTTACAATCTCGGTCTTGGTTTGCTTTCACAGTTTCAACACTATTGTGCGTTTCAATGGAAACGGTTTGTACGTTGTCCAGCTTGTTTGTTGTAACTGCAAGCTCAACTTCAAGTTTGTTGATTCGGCTTTCTTGGTCTTGAATTGCCTTGATCTGTCTCAAGTGACGTTCGTTGTGAATCTTTTCGGCAGCTTCACGTTCTTTCTTCATGAGTTGAATTATTTCAAGTAATCCTTGTGAATAATGTTATTATTGTTATTATTTATCTTGTTATTATTTATATAGTTTGGCTTAGTCTTCTGTATAGGCTCTATTAGATAGGAGATATTCTAGCTCTCTATTTCATATAGTATTGTAATCCTTATCGTTTTGAAACTGAATGAAACAATTACTCTCATCTGGTATCAGAAGCCAACGGTCCTAATCCTATTTCTTCTCTCCCTCTCCGATTGACTATGTCGACTAATTCTTCCGAGAGAACGGTGACTGCCGCCACCGTGTCTACTCCGGCCACCACCCCAAACACTCTCGCCTCAGCCCATCATTTTGTATCCATTAAGCTCAATTCCCGCAATTTCTTGTTCTGGAGAACGCAACTCGTTCCCTTTCTCAAAGGACAAGGGTTGCTTGGCTTTGTGGATGGGGAAACTCCATGTCCACCATCCACGATCTCCATTCCACCAACCTCTGGCGACTCCAGCACTGCAACAACAACGACGGTCGCCACCACTGGTCCCAACCCCGCGTTCCATGCGTGGGTGCAGCAGGACCAATCCATCATGTCCCTTCTCATCTCCTCACTGTTAGATGAGGTTATGTATCTGGCAGTAGGGAGGAGCACTTCCCGTGAGGTGTGGGAGGCCATCACTGCCGCATTGGGGTCATCTTCCCGGGCGCGATGCTTGAACCTGTTGGGCCAGTTCCAATCCTTGCGGCAAGGGAACAGCTCTCCGGCGGAATACCTCGGCAAAGCTCAGCTAATGGTGGAAGCACTCCCCTCGCTGGTTGCCCTCTCTCTCTGGACGAACAAAATATGTACGTCTTCAGGGGGTTGCGGCCAGAATTTAGGGCGGGATGGCGCCGTCTCTCACCGTCACCAGAACTCCGGTATCCATCTCCCAGCTCTCGGATTATCTCCAGGCTCAGGAGTTTATTTACTCCGATGATTACCCGGCCATTGAAGGCGGCATTGCAGGTTCTCCGGCAGCCTTCTTCGCAGGTCGAGGACGTCTCCAGTCCAGCGACCATGGTGGCAGTAACAACCGCGGTGGGCAGAACCGCGGCAGGCAGGGTCGTGGGCGTGGCGGTGGAGGGCGTGGCCAAGGTGGAGCTCCCCGGTGCCAAATATTCCATTCACATGGACATACTGCAGTGTATTGTTTTAAGAGATACACGACTCAGCCGCCGGCTCCACAGGCTAATATTGTCGTCGTCGCCGATGATGCCACCTCCAAGGCAATCGGGTCGTGTTTCCCGGACACCGGGGCCACCGCCCACGCGACACCAGATTCTGCGATGATGTCGCAATCTGAAGAGTACACAGGCAGCGATGTTCTAAGAGTCGGGAACGGCGCAGGTTTGACGGTCTCCTGAGTGGGCCATGCATCTATTCCTACTCAATTTAAATCTCTGTCTGTGTCTAATGTTTTAGTTGTACCCAAACTGTCAGTTCCATTATTATCTGTACACCGCTTTGCAACTGAAAATAATGTTTACTTCGAATTTCACAAAAATTGCTTTTTTGTGAAGGATTCCGTCACCAAGGCGACACTTCTTAGGGGTCCTGTTGCGGGCGGATTGTACAAGCTGCCGATGTCACAGTCACACTTTGCGTTCATAAGTTCCCGGGCCACTCCCGGGGTGTGGCATCGCAGGTTGGGTCATCCACATAGTCAAGTCCAGAATCGTGTTCTTCAAAATTGTCCGGTTACCAAAAATAAATCTGAGGCGTCAGGGTAGTGTGCAGCTTGCCATCTTGGAAAATCTTCACGCTTTCCATTACATAGGTAGCATTGTCTAGTCAAAATGTGTTAGATTTGCTATACACTTACATTTGGGGCCCCGCCCCCGTTATTTCTTCTTTGGGTTTCCGTTATTTTTTGTTATTTGTTGACAATCATTCCCGATTTTGCTGGTTTTATCCTTTAAAGCAAAAATCGGATATTTATAAAATTTTCGAATCTTTCCGTGTTATGGTAGAACGCCAGTTTTTGCGTTCTATCAAAGCTATTCAATCAGATTTAGAGGGTGAGTACCAAAAGTTACATAAAACCTTCCACTCCCTTGGCATAATACATAGGCAGTCGTGTGCGTACACACATGAACAAAACGACAGGGTGGAACGCTGAAATCGACATATCGTTGAGACCGGGTTATCACTCCTTGCCGAAGCATCTGTTCCTTTACAATATTGGGACTATGCTTTTGAAACGGCTGCATGTCTTATCAACTATCTACCCTCGTCAGCCATAAATTTTGAAACTCCCTACAGTCGGTTACACAAAGTGTCTCCTCCATACACATTTCTAAGAGTCTTCGTGTGCCGGTGTTATCCCTATCTCAGGCCATATAATCGGCACAAGATAGAGTATCGCTCTACACCCTTTGCCTTCCTAGGCTACCCTCCGTCTTTTAGGAGGTATAGGTGCATGGATCTCACAACGGGGAAAGTCTATATCTATCGTCACGTCCGATTTGACGAATCTTGTTTTCCTTTTTCAGAAATACAGGGCCAGATACAAGCGGTTCCTACTCAAGCACCATGGGCCGCCGGGCCTATTATACCACATGGTTTGACAAAAACTCCCCCGAGTGTAACACCATTATCATCAAATCCCACTCCTTTGGCACAGGACCCGCCGCCTATGGCACTTGAAGCACCAGCTACGGTCCCGGCCAGACGGAAGCGCACTCGTGTGCAACCGACTATTGACAGGGGCCATGTCATGAGACTTCGTCACCAGACTCGGGGAACTGACGAGCCCTTTCATGCTTTAAATGTCACCACATATCCCACATGTTACTCACAGGCAGTTGGTCATCCACAATGGCGGGATGCCATGGACCAAGAATTCAATGCCTTAATTCATAACAGCACTTGGAAGCTCATCCCGGCTACACCGGATATGAACGTCATTGGGTGCAATTGGGTCTTTCGTACCAAACGCACCACTGACGGGTCGATCGAGCGCTACAAAGCTCGACTAGTCGCCAAAGGGTTCAATCAAGTGGCTGGAGAGGATTTCTTCAACACTTTCAGTCCCGTAGTCAAACCGACAACGGTTCGCTTTTTATTTTCTTTAGCCGTGTCAAGGGGGTGGACTCTGCGTCAGTTGGACGTACATAACGCCTTCCTAAACGGGCATTTAGAGGAAACTGTTTACATGAAACAGCCTCCCGGGTATGAAGACCCAACCTATCCTGACTATGTTTGCGACTTGCAGCGCTCCCTGTATGGCCTAAAGCAGGCACCCCGAGCTTGGTTCAAGAGGTTGCATGACTACTTGATTTCGGCTAGTTTTTCTCCCTCCAAGACTGATGTCTCGCTGTTTCACTACAAATCCGGGGCCTCCTGGGTATTTCTATTAGTCTACGTGGATGATATAATCATGATGGGTGACGATGCTCCGTTAATAGACGCTTTACTTCAAGTTCTATCTACTACTTTCAAGATCCGGGATCTTGGTACTCCAGGATTCTTTCTTGGCATTGAAACATTGAAACAGGAGGACAGTTTTATGCTCTCTCAACGCCGCTACATGAATGATCTCCTGAATCGGGCAGGTATGTCAGATTGCAAACCGCTTACAACTCCAGCGGCTGTCACACAAGCCGTTTCACCCTCAGATCAACCATACGAGAATCCCACACAATACAGGCGCTTAGTCGGGGCTTTGTAGTATCTCACGATCACACGTCCAGATCTTTCCTATGCTGTGAAACGTCTTTATCAGTTCATGCATGCACCCACAACAGATCATTGGGTTCTATTGAAACGGGTTTTACGCTATATCAAGGGCACCTTGAACTATGGGTTACGGTTATCTCCGTCCACCTCCTCCGCCATCCATGCTTTCTCAGACTCTGATTGGGCTGCTTGCTTGGTGGACAGGAAGCGCACTAGCGGGTATGCAGTATTCTTGGGCTCTAATCTTGTTTCATGGCTATCCAGGAAACAGTGCACGGTAACCCGTTCTTCGACTGAAGCCGAGTACAAAGCCTTAGCTGATGTCTCTGCCGAGGTCACGTGGATTGCGTCACTACTCCGAGAACTTGGGTTGCACTTTGGGGATCCTGCCACTCTTTGGTGTGACAACTTAGGTGCTACTTATCTTTGTGCGAACCCGCTTTTCCATGTCCGGACAAAGCACGTGGAGATTGATTTTCATTTTGTCAGAGACAAGGTTGCAGCAGGAGAATTTATTGTTACTTTCGTGTCTACGAAGGATCAGCTTGCAGATATCTTCACCAAACCACTTCCGGGGCCGCGGTTCGTGACTCTTCGTGACAAGCTCAGTGTGGCTACACACCACACTTGTGCTTGAGGGGGTGTGTGAATAATGTTATTATTGTTATTATTTATCTTGTTATTATTTATATAGTTTGGCTTAGTCTTCTGTATAGGCCCTATTAGATAGGAGATAATCTAGCTCTCTATTTCATATAGTATTGTAATCCTTATCGTTTTGAAACTGAATGAAACAATTACTCTCATCATCCTTTCGTCACTTCTCATTTCAAGACTCTTTCTGCATTGTCAATCTGAGTCTTCAAACTGTGTTGATGCTCCATGAGTTCTTTCAGATTGACTCGTGTATCCGTGTGTTGTTGTTCTAGTATTTGGTTTTGTTCAACCAACTTTTCTCCAATTGTTTGGCAAACAACATCACTGGATTCGGCCACTTTTGCAAATAGAGATGAAAATATGCCATCATTTTGATCATCCATCTGCACAAAGTTTTGAGGGGATCCGAATGGACTTCTATTCGAATCTGTGAGAACAACTGTATCAATAAGTTGCATCCCTTCTCCTTCAGGTGATTCGGCTTCTTGATTGAGATCACCAATTTCTTCTCCTAAGACTTCTGTTCTCGTGTAATTGTCTGCAAATAAATCTTCATTTTCTAGAACAGGGTCCATGGTAAGCATGGTAGACTCCGTATGGTGTACTGGCAATACACTGGATAAATTCTCTGTGATTTGTAGTCTACTCTCAGTAGTAACTTCTACTGCAACTCCCACTGGTATATCTCTTCTTATTTCTTCTGACACTTGTTCTCTTACTTCTTCTCGTACTGACACTGCAGCTTCATTAGATCCCACGAGTTGTTCATTGCACTCCAGATTCACAATAATTGTGGGTGTCAAATCAGATATCAATAAAGAAGCATCATGGACTTTCACAGGTATGTCCATATGATTTTCGTGCTCATGATTGGTAAATCAATGAGTGCCGTCCCTTCAGTTCTTTCATCAAAAATTTCATTATCCACAAGAGATGTATTACCTGGATAATGGTGTGTGTCATAGACTAAACTTTGTAGAGCTAACTGAAGTGAAATTTCATTATGTCTTTCTTGTTCGGCTATACGGTCTTGAGCCGTACTTCCTCCTTTGATTGGCGCTTTTCCTTTCTGTCTGGTTGCCTTTTCGTGAAGCTTCATGTGATAGACTTGATTTAAATCCATGTTGAGTGCATCTATCATCACGTTAGTTCCGCACCATTCCAAAGAAAAATCTTCACTCCGTATCAAATCTGGGGTGATTTTTGACATGAAAGAATGATATCTTTCAAGTTTCCATTCTCTCCAAGTTTGCACCATTAATAATTCTCTTAGCAGCTCCGGATCATCTTGAATGAAAGCTGAGTCAAAAACTATAGGTCCTGCACTTTCTTCGGCTGCAGATTGACTCAAGAGTCTTCTTTGTAGATCATTCGAAATTTGCACATCAACTCTTGCAAATTCCATTCTTGTTGTATCGTCAACTCCTTCGACCAACATGTTCGGATCGGCATATTTGAGTGGAACAACAGTCATAGCCGTACTGATGGCTTCTTGATCTCTTTCGGACCGATTACTTGATCCAATTTGATTACTTGAGGCTGAGATTGCTTTGCTGCTTCTCATTCTTGAGCTTTGTGGTGTCTTTGAACTTGTAGAACTCCCACCTTCTTTTCCTCTTCTTTGGCTTGACCTTTTTCCAAAATTAGGGCTAAATTTTATGAAGAGTGCTCTGTAGATTCCAATATTTTTGTGTTTTCTCATTGGAATTGTCTTCTTCCTTAGAAGTTCTCCAATGATGAGACCATATCCAACATTTTGATAGAACCGGTCCACCACAACAGGTTTCTTCATTGGTTTGGCAGCATGAACAAAAATAACCATCTTCTTGTAGATAAATTTTGCCCATTTGAATTTTATTCCTTTCATAATTCCGTCCATCAGGCACACTGTTGATGCAGTCAAATCTTCAGTACTTCCCAGTTTGTGTTCAAGAATCTTGTAAATCATGTCCACCAACATCTCATATTCAAATTTCAATACATTCTTATGAGCGGATACATCAGAGAAAATTGGAGCCGTAGGACCACGAATCTCGTTCCAAAAATTTTGAACAACATAGCTGTGAGATTCTGGCATTATCTGAGATTCAGGAAAACTGAAGCACTTGTGTATGTCATCTTCAGTAATCGGAACTTCTGATTCTCCAACTCTAGATTTAATCGAGTCCTTTTCAATGACTGCATGTAGATAAAATTCGGCTACATCTTCTTCAAAGGTTCCAAAGTAGTTGTAGGTGAAGAAATCAAACAGTCCGCAGTCTTTTAGAGCTTGAAGGATTTTCTCGGCCGTGTCCTTGTCGGTAGAACCTAGTTTGAAAAATTCAGGGTTGAGTACCATCCCATTAGTCACTTGTTGCGAGAGGGCGAGAATAGGATCGATTTGCTTTCTTCCAGATTGAGCCATGATGATCAGATCGATTGTTAGAGGAGAGATAATTTTTGAGAGAGAGATTTCTGATATTCTGAAGGTCTTGAAAGAGTTTTTGAAATATAAGCGAGGGGTTTATATGAGGAGGATGACTCGAAGGGGTCTTTCGGATTTAAGAGAGAGAAGAGATTTCTCAATTGTATCCTTTGGTTGAGGTGTGTCGATTGGGTGAGTTTAGAGTAGATGAGTCATCTGATAGAGGGTGTTACGAGGAAAGAGAAAATGTCATCATTAGCAGACAAGAGCATTTAATGCTCACACCTCTTTAGAAATACCCAATGCACGTAAGGTATAGAGGGTGGAGATTTGAAGAGACACTTAGAGAGGATTTGGGTTCTGATCTCCTTGAGATTTGTTTATGGGGATCGATTGAGGATGATTTTTCTGACAGGCAAGATGGGGGTGTCGATTGAGAGAGAGGGTAAATCTATTTGGAAAGATTTGATTTAGGAGAGGATTATGGGGGGAGGTTTAGGTTGGGTGGAGGTTTAGAAAGGGTAGGAGTTTATAGGTGGAGGTTTGATGCCCAATTAAACTCTAATTTTCCTCCTTTATCTCCTGATTTCCTTCTCAAAATCGTGTACCACAAATATAATCATACTCAAACATCTCGTTAGTAGTATAAATTACTCCACAAATAATTAATCACACATACCAATTATATTAAACACACACACGGTAATTTTCAATCACAAATTTTGGAAATTAACACAATTAACACATATTCCAAATTAATAATTAGAAACAGCTTTATATAAAATAGCATGCTAAATCAGATTATAAAAATTTTAGAAACTAACAAAAAGCATTTTAACAAATTATATAAACATATATGCATATGCACGTAACACATAAAATAAAAGATTTAAACACATTAAATCACATTATGCACATATATAATTAAATAAACACGGTAAATCACATTTTTAGAAAAATTGTTCATGCAAACAAATTAATTAATTTTAAAAACATGAACACGTACTCATACACTGATTAACACATTAAATCATGCAATTTTAAACTAATTATCAAATAAAACACGAATTGCACATTTCATCAAATTAATTTGCATGGCATATGATCTCACGTTAAATAACACATGCAAATACACAAATAACTTCCTAACACATACTGCAATTTTATGACATAAAAATTTCGAATAAAAACATGCATATAAACACAAAAAACAATTTATTCATATAAAACAATTTATTTTGAGCACAAGTATCAATTTAAATTGAGAGATTAAGTTCAGTGATACTTAGCTCATTTCGATCTTTCCCAACTTGTGCCTTAAGGTAGAAAATCTCGTTTCGCATAAAGGCTTCGTGAGATTATCAGCAACTTGGTTTTCCGTAGGGATATATTCGATCTTCAGATTTTTCTTTTCAACGTGATCCCTTATGAAGTGATGTCGAATGTCGATATGTTTGGTTCTTGAGTGAAGCACTGGATTGTGAGTGATAGCGATTGCACTAGTATTATCACAATAAATACTAACATCATCACAATTAACTCCGTAGTCCTTCAATTGTTGCTTCATCCATAAAATTTGCGCACAACAACTTCCTGCAGCAATATATTCGGCCTCGGCGGTACTAGTTGCGATGGAATTTTGCTTTTTGCTGAACCAAGAAACAAGCCCTCCCCCAAAAACTGGCATGTCCCGGAAGTGTTTTTTCTGTCTATTTTGCAACCTGCAAAATTCGCATCTGAGAAACCCGTTAGAGTAAAATCTGTACCTTTTGGATACCACAATCCAACATTGATTGTGCCTTTCAGATATCGTATGATCTTCTTTGTTGCGGTGATGATATGAACCTAGTCCAAGGTTCAAATAAAATGGAATATTGTCCCAAGAATGCTCTCAAAACTAAAGATAGAGATGGATCGAAATACCTTAAACCTCACGAGAATTTTGCTTCTTGTCTTAAATATAAGTCTAAGGATGAGGTATGTGACCATTTTGAAACTCTCAATGAACATGTTGAGGGAGAACCATTCATACCTTTAGATTCTGATTCTAAATATGTTGCTAGTGAGTCTAGTCATACTGTTGTTGTTAAGGAGGTTTTGAATGTTCACCCTTTAAAAGAAGATGAGTCTCAAAGAGAAAATATATTTTGTACTAAAGGGTCAATTAGAGAGAATGCTTGTGCTATGGTAATAGATTCTAGAAGTTGCACAAATATGGCTAGTGCAGTTATGGGTAAATTTCTCCAGTTACCTTTGCTTAATCATCCAAATGCTTATTGTTTGCAATGGTTAACTGATGCAGGAGAAGCTAGAGTAACCAAACAGGATCTTATTCCTTTATCTATTAATAGTTACTCTGATGAAATCTTGTGTGATAATATCCCAATGCAGGCTGCTCATATCTTTTTAGGTAGACCATGGCAATTTGACAAAAAAATAAGTTATGATGGAATGAGGAACACTTATGTGTTTCACATGAATGAAGTTACATATGTCTTGCCTCGTTTGTATCCTAAACAAGTAGAAGAAATTCAATTGACATTGATGCAAGCTCTCAAACCAGCCTCAAAGAAGGAAGAAATCAAAGAGAGAAAAGTGGAACCTCCATGTTTGGAAATGCAATCACCACTCCAATCCTCTAACTCAGTTTGTAGCCAAACAAAGGGACCACAATCAGTGATGCAGTGGAAAGGACCAACCCAAGGTGTCAAAGTGCAACCTCTCTTGGTCACTACAAAGGATATTAAGCAAGAGAAAAGAAGGGGAGTAACTATTTACTCACTTTTATTTCAAAAGCATGCATTAAAATTCTCTAGATTTGTTTGCCATGTTTCTATTAATGATCTACTTGCTAGATGTGTTAGAAATTTATCCATACATCCGAGATTCCTTAACTTTGATTTTACTAAAACTTTATTTGATAGAGATAAGGAATCACTGGAAAGTTATAAGGCACATTTGAAAACTTCTTATGGCAAATACTACTTGCTCAAGGTGTTTTAGTTCAAAGTCAATGGGATTGACACTTTTTGCTTGGATTTGAGCAATGGTTTAATTATTGATTCACATAAGGGACAATTTGGTTTTCCAAAGAATGATGATGTTTTGCATGGATATTTTCATTGGCCAAAGAAGAAAAAAGTTGTAGAATCTTATGTTCATAATTGTGCTACTTACCACCACAACCATCTAAATCATTACTTGATATTTCCATGGATTTTGTGTTTGGTTTAGCCTTAAGCTCTAGGAGGAAAGATGTTGTGTTTGTTGATAATTCAAACAAAATGGCTAAATTTAATATGTCTAATTTTGTTGAACTATTACCATTCAGAATGTTTAAATTCCATGATGTGTCATTAGACTTAATCGCCTTGTTTATTGTAGGATGAAGATTGGAGCAACTCGTGTCAAGCATCCCAAGAAGAAGTTCAATGAGTTCCATGAGCGTGATAAAACAGAAAGTGAGCTTCCTACTTTGTCTTTCATTAAAGATTTGGATTTGAGGACGAATCCTTTTCAAGAAGGGGAGAATAATAAGAACTAGTACACATGGAATCCAATAAGGGTCTATAGTGGGCTCATCACAAGGGCCATAACTACATCCTTAAAGAATCATTGGTGGAAGAAACAAGAAGGTCCAATAATAATTCCATTCGATAGAGGAAAGTATTATAGTGGCGCATTTCAAGTGATATCATGGATCGAAGACAATGCTTACAAGATTCGAGGTCGAATCATTTTCAAGAAGGTGAGGATGATGCTGCCCAACATAATGAAGATCCATCAAGAGTACCAATTGGGCCAATCACAAGGCCCAAGTCCAAACGATTAAGACAACTCTTCATTGGTGATATTCAAAGATGGTGGAAATCCAAGTCAAGCCCATTTGCAAAAGATGAAGAAGATTTCAAGGCTTTTTATAATTGTTTAAGTGCTGATTTTGGTGATTAAATTAGGCCCAAATCAGCCCTATTATTTTTGGTCATCATTAATTTAAATTGTTTGGCATAAAAGAGAAAACACTAGTTGTATTTAGAAAGAATTCCTTAAATCTTTTTCTAAATAAAACTGTATTTACTTGTTTTCTAGATTAGGTTTAAGACTCTTTTTCCCATTGTATTTAGATTACAATGCTTCCATATACCTATAAATAGGGCACATCCATATCAGTTTGAAACAGGCTTCAATTCAATAAAATTCTTAAGTTTTTCTTTACACTTGTGTAAGAAACCTTATGGCTAATTGTGGACTCAATTAGTGGCTAGTCGTGGACTCGACTAGCAAATTGATTCGTGGACTCGAATCAATCTTCCTTTCTTCAACCTTAGATTTAGGTTCGTGGACTCGTTCTTAAATCGAAGGAAACTAGATCTGACTCTAGTTGATTGAAGATTGCATCATCGAGGTACTTGAAGCTACAATGGGATTCTTCCAAGTCTTTGAGGATTCGAGACAAAGGGTTTCTCGTGAGGTTTAAGGTATTTTGATCCATCTCTATCTTTAGTTTTGAGAGCATTCTTGGGACAATATTCCATTTTATTTGAACCTTGGACTAGGTTCATATCAGGTGAGGTGGCTTTCTTTTGGATTTGCTTGGAATCTTGCACACACTCCCACAGCATAAGAAATGTCTGGCCTGCTTGCAGTAAGATAGAGAAGAGAACCAATCATTCCTCTATATTTTTTTTGATCGACATCCTTTCCATCTTCATCTTTGTCTAGCCTTAATGATGTGCTCATTGGAATTTTGATCGATGATTTTCCATCAAGGCCAAACTTCTTTATCAAGTCGCAGGTGTACTTTGCTTGATTGATGAATACTCCTTCTTTCAGTTGTTTGACTTGTAAGCCCAAGAAGTAATTCAATTCACCCATCATGCTCATTTCGAATTTGTTCTGCATAAGCTTCGAAAATTTTTCACACAAAGAATTGTTAGTGCTTCCAAAAATAATATCATCAACATATATTTGCACTAATAAAATATGATCACCATCTTGAATTCTAAATAGAGTTTTGTCAACAAGGCCTTTGGTGAATCTACAGCTTATCAAGAACATTGACAAAGTATCATACCAAGCTCTAGGTGCTTGTTTCAACCCATGCAATGCCTTTTTATGTTTGTAGACTTTATCACCTTCGCCTTTTACCTCAAAACCTGGGGGTTGTTCGACATAAACTTCTTCTTCGAGTAGACCATTCAAGAATATGCTTTTCACGTCCATTTGATAGACGGTGAAATCTTTGTGTGCGGCGTAGGCTAGGAAAATTCTGATTGCTTCGAGTCTGGCCACCAGTGCAAAAGTTTCATCAAAATCTATTCCTTCTTCTTGAGAGTATCCTTTTGCAATGAGCCTTGCTTTATTCCTAACAATCACGCCTTCTTCGTTTGCTTTGTTCCGGAAGACCCATTTGGTTGCTACAACATTGTGGTTCGCCGGTCTTGGAACAAGTTCCCAAACATCATTTCTTTTGAATTGATCGAGCTTCTCTTGCATAGCATTTATCCAATCCGGATCATTTAGAGCTTCGTCAACTTCTTTTGGTTCAATTTGAGATAGATAACACGTGAACAATGCTTCCATGGTAGAGGATCTTGTTTTCACGCCTTCATGAATATTCCCAATAATTAATTCTGGAGGGTGATTTTTGAGCCATCTTAAATCTGGTTGAAATGGGTGCATGGTACTGGGTGGATCCATTTGTTGTGAACTGGCAGTGTTGGTTCGAATTTCATCATTTAAATCTTCTTGAAATTGATTACTAACTTCACATGCAACTTGATCACTAATTGGATCTCCAACCTGTACTGCATCCTCATTCCCACGTGAGGCATCACCACCAAAATTATTATTAAAAGAATTTCCAACTTCTTCTGGATGAGGGATGGGATTTTCTAGAGAATTAATTTCCAACTCATCCATTCCCTGCAAAACATCATCTTTACACGTATCATTAGTATCACAAAAATCAATATGACACTTGTTACCATTTTGTGCAATTTCTTCGCCCAGAGCATCATTTTTTATTTGTGATTTTTTATCTGTGATTTTTCATCAAATACCACGTGTATGGATTATTCAACCACCATTGATCTTTTATTCAAAACTCTGAACGCCTTGCTGGTAGTCGAATATCCTAGAAAAATTCCTTCATTTGCACGCTCATCAAAAGCTTTTAGATGCAATTTATCATTAATATGAATAAAACATTTTCATCCAAAAATATGAAAATAACCAATATTTGGTTTTCTCCCTTTATATAGCTCGTATGGCGTCTTCTTGTACTGCTTATGGATCATGCTTTGATTTTGCGTGTAGCAAGCAGTGTTGATAGCTTCCGCCCAATATCGTTTCGGGAGACCGACAGCACTAATCATCACTCGTGCGGCTTCTTTGAGCGTCCGGTTTCTTCTTTCGGCAACACTGTTTTGTTGCTGTGTTCTTGCGGCAGATAATTGATGAGAAATTCCATGTGAATTGCAAAATGCTTGTATAACTCCATTTATGAACTCGGTTCCGTGATCCGTTCGTATTTTTGATATTTGCAATTCTTTCTCATTTTGTAGTTGCTTCAACAGCTTCGGTAGAACTTGCTCAACTTCATTTTTCTTCTTGAGAAACACGGTCCAAGTGTACCTGGAAAAATCATCAACAACAACGAGAGAATATTTCTTACCACTTACACTTATTGGATCAACCAGTCCAAATAAGTCCATATGTAGTAAGCTTGGCGGTCTTGACGTTGACTCGTGTGTCTTTGATTTGAATGATAATTTGATTTGCTTTCCGCGTTGACATGCATCACACACTTGGTCCTTCTTGAAGATAATATCTGGCAAGCCTTCTACTAGATTCTTCTTCACAAGCTGATTGATAGTCTTGAAGTTTAAGTGGTTGAGCTTTCTGTGCCATTCCCAATTAGCTTCATTCGAATTTCTGGCCATTAAGCACACTGAATCTTTGCTTGTACTCCAATCAACAACATACATATTTTTTTCGTCTTTTTCCAGAGAGAACAACCTCATTTGTGAGCTCATTTTTGATTAGGCAATTATCTTTAGAAAATTCTACAAGATAGCCTTTATCACAAAATTGACTAGTGCTCAACAAATTAAATTTTAAGCCTTCAACAAAAGAAACATCTTCAATCTTCAATCCATTTTTCTTGATCGTGCCAACTCCTTTTGTGATTCCATAATTTTGATTTTCTCCGAATATGACTTTTGGTCCATCGATCTCTTTGAAATTCACTAGATATGATTTATTTCTAGTCATGTGGCGTGAGCAACCACTATCGATGTACCAAACATCCTGCAAAAAAGATTAATTAACTTTAGGTACCCATACTTGTTTGGGTCCTTTACTGTTAGTGATTTTAGGTAACCAAACCCACCTAGATCTTATTGAATTAAGATGAGGCGATTTGTAACCATTTGAGACACGATAATCATAACTCACTTTTGAAAACATTTTTGGCGCCGGGTTTTGAAAAACATTTTTATATTTTGGCACCTGGGAAGAGGATGATTTCTTTAGTCTATAAAAAACATTACATCTATTATACAACCAATCCTTTTGAGTGGGATAAAATCTCCCAACTCTATTTCTAGAAAAGCTTCCCTCTTTTCTATGAAATCTTTTTGCACTTGACTCTTTGGCATATCTTTGCTTGAAGAATTTTTGTTGGTTTTCCGTGAAATTGAATTGTTTCGGCCTATCAACATTCAACTTTGCTTTTGTTTGATAGCCAAGTCTTTGTCTCTTCGTGCTATTCTGACTTTTAACAAATTTTACCACTTGAACTTTATTGTTTAAAGTAGTAGTAGAATTAGTCAGATTTTGAGGGGCTTGAGAACATGTGAATGTAGCAATGGTAGCTCTAAGATTATGTTCTCTAACCTCTCTTGTTTTACACTCTTCTTGAAGATGAATATTTTCATTCTTAAATTTACTCACTTCAAGTAAAGCATCTTGCAATTTTTTATTCATTTCTTCTTTTTCAAGAATTAGAATATTATAGCGCTCCTTGAGTTGAGGATGAGTGAGCATAATCTCTTGACATTCTCGCATTAGATTGTCAATAGATTCACGAGAAAAAGAAGAATTAACAGAATTAAAAAAATTAGATGTTACCACTTCTTCCTCTGCTTCAAGAGCCATAAGACAATCTTCACTTGTACTCAACTCAATTGACTTGCATACTAGCGCCGTATCATCATACGAACATGAACTTTCATAGCTTGATGATGAATCCTCCGAATCATCATTTTCGTTTGGTTTGTTGCTAACGAGAGCTTTTCTTTTGTTGCGCTTAAACCTTTTGCTTTCGGATTTGTTCGGCGTAGATTCAACATTTTTTCCTTGATACTTGCTAACGATCGGATACGGACAATTTATTTTAAAATGTCCAGGTTTGCGGCAATTGTAGCACAAATTGTTGTTTTCTTCGACTTTTTCTTCTTGTGGGGTGCGAGAGACGAATTTTCCACGAGCAGAATTTTTGTTGTCTCCTTTTCGCATAAACCTTCTAAACTTTTTGACAAAAAGAGCAAATTGTTCGTCAGTCATAAAATCAACATTATTTTCTACTGACCTGGAGGTTGACGGTTGTTCGGCCATTAGAGCAGAATTTCGAGCTTCATGAACATCATCATCTTTGGCCTTCATTTCGAACTCATATGCTTTTAGATCACTAAATAATTTGTCTGTTGACAACATCCTTAGATCTCGGTGATAGCGCATAGCCGTAACCTTCATATCCCATGCAGATGGTAAGCCTCGTAGGATTTTGAGATTAATTTCTTTTTGGCTAATATTTTTGCCAAGATCACTAATCTCTCCAAGAACTTTGATCATTCGAGCTTCCATGTCTGCAACACTTTCATTTGAGAGCATTTTGAAATCTTCAAACTTCTTCATGGCGATTGTGAGCTTATTGTCTTTTTCTTGTTCATCTCCTTCTCCAATCTTGATGAGAGTTTCCCATATTTCTTTGGCAGTAGCAGACTTTCGGATCTTCGGAAATATTGTATCATCAACGGCTTTGAATAGAATATCCTTGGCAATATTGTCAAGATTATTCCGCGTTCTATCATCCGATGTCCATTCCGGTTTAGGCTTTTGTACGTACTATGGAGCATCCGGAGATATAACAAATGCCGTATTGACCTTTAATATTTCTATAGGGCCAGTGGAAATAACTTCCCACATTTCATCGTGTAAAGCCGATAAGTGTACCTGCATACGAACTTTCCAATCATCAAATTTATCAAGTGAGAATAATAGATTTTGAGCTAAATCTTTCTTCATCATCATCACGAGAGATATGAAAGATTAATCCAATCACACACTTTGTAGAATTGATCAGCCTAGCAGTCAAAAACAGTTGACCCAGTTGGGCAACGTGTTTTAATACCAAAGGTTGGTATAAACTGACTCAAATAGGCTACAGGCTTTGATACCAATTGTTGGTCCCAAAAGAGGTAACGTGAAAGTCTAGAGGGGGGGGGGGGGGTGAATAGACTTTCAAACTTTTTCGCACAACACAACAATTGCTAAGCCAGAGATAAACCAAAACTCTTAATTAGATTGTTAGAGTATGGTGCAAACCGGAATTAAATAAAGATAAAGTGTGTGTGAGATTGTGTGAGCAGTATATCTCGTGTAAAGCAATTATGTAAAGAGCAGTAAGTAAAGAAAGCAGTAAAGAACACAAGACAATTATAGTGGTTCGTGAGGTGGTGTAATCATCCTACTCCACTTGCTATTCTCTCCAAGAGCAATTCACTATATCTACCACTTCTTGGTTCCAAGATACAATGAATTTCCGTGATCTAGTGCTTTGATCACAAAGCCCGCACTAATCACGCCCAGTGACACCACACTGCTGCTTTGGGTTTCACGTTGCCGCGCTACTATCCCAGGATTTCATGACTCCGCGTTACTTTCCCCCCGTCTTCCACACTCAGGTAGAAACGTATCTGTGATCTAGTGCTTTGATCACAAAGCCCGCACTAATCACGCCCAGTGCCTCCGACACTGCTGCTTCGGATCTCACACCTCCGTGTGACAATCCAGGATTTCACAGCTTCGGGCTACTTTCCTCCCTTCTCTTGTTTTGCTCCAACACAAGTGTTGTCTTGTTTCTAACTTCTGAGACTCTGTAGATGATCTTCAATGATGCGCAGGTCTCTTTGATGAAGATAAACACTCTGGAATGATTTCTTTTGAACGCTTTGAGTGTTTTCTCTCTTTGAGTGTATCAAGTAAAGCACTTGATTTTTATGCTCTGTTTAGCTCTGCTTTTTGAACTCTCTGAATATTTTCTTTGAAGCTCTCTGAGTTCTTTTTCTTTTCTCACTTCTCACTTGAAGATTTTTGGTATGCTCTGTACCAAATGAGATTTTTTGCTCTATTGCTCTATTAGCTCTTTGTTCGTGTTCTCTGCTCTATGCTCTTCACGCATTCGTTATCTTCAAGTCTTCATATCTTCATCATTTTATAGCTGGTAATGAGAATCTGTCCGTTGGAAGGAGACGCTCTCATTTTTGAAATCTTGTATCTTTTTGTCAGAGATCTTATCTTATCTTCTGCAAAGATGTCAGAAAGGATAAGCTAGCCATTTGAGAGCTTGAACTTCATGCGAATGGTTTCTCAAAATTCATCTGATATTCCTCTGGTTTTACGTTGAGTGGAAATATCTGGGTGTAGAACGGCTTCTCTGATTAGCTCTGAAGTGGTCCTTGTATCTTTGGGATTTAAAAAATATTCTTCAATTTAATGCCATACTAGTTAAACTAGTATTTCTCCTTGTGAGTTTCTCCTTTGTAATTGACACCCAATTTCAATTGACTTGTAATTGGCACCCAATTTGAATTTCTCCATTGTAATTGGCTCCCAATTGACTTTGACTTGCAATTGGCTCCCAAACTTCTCCTGGTGCTTTCAATTGCTTCCCAATTTGAATTATTTCCCATTTTGAATTATTGACTTTGACTTTGACTTCGAAATTTGAATTATTTTCCAATTTGAATTATTGACTTTGACTTTGACTTTGAAATTGGCTCCCAGACTTCTTCTGGTATGGAATTTTATCTCAATTCAATTTGATCTCCATGTCTTCTTCGAATCGGTCCCCAATTTGAATTTGCATCCCATTCAACAACTTCAATTGGTTCCCAATTTCAATTCTACATTGGCTCCCATCTTGAATTGATTCCCATGTGAAACTTGCTCCCAATTTCAATTGATTTCAATTTTTCTGAAACTAGCTCCCAATTTCAATTAATTGAAATCAGCTCCCAATTCCTTTGAATTGGCTCCCAAGTGCAATTGCTTCTCAATTGCCACCCAATTTCCACTTGTAATTGGCGTCAAAGCCAAACTAGCGCCCAACTCCATCAGATTTAATTAGATTTGGCTTCTCAAATTTTACCTTGTAAAATTATTGATGGTGAGATTCAAACATGAGCCATTTCGCATAACATATCAAGCATCATCCACTTCGTCCGTACAACTATTGATTAAATCTCCAATCTTCTTTGATGTACTCCTTTCTTTCCACAGAAGCTAGATCTCCAAGTCAATTTCATGCATTCTTCCAATCGTAATTTTCTTCATCGAAAATTCTTCTGCGATATTTCTTTGAGTAGTAGCGACGTGATTTCATATCATTCCTATTCTTCTTCTATTTGTCATTTTCTCTAGACAAATTCTTGATTTTAGGCTTTATATCTTCTTCTTCTATTTTCATGCATCTTCCTCTGTTTTTCTCTTTTCCAATTTTAAATAATTTCCCGATCATGGTCTAAGACTCTACTAGACCTATAAAATAAAATTGGGGGATCTACAAATACATATTTGGCATATTAAAACCATTACACTTTATTCCTAACAGACCACTTGGCGTGGGTTGGCTTCTTCTTAGAGCGTATGGGACCGCTCCTGATTCCCCCTCACGAGTGAGGGTCTTCAAGACTTGATCTTCGAACTCTAGTCAACGTCTTGCTTCTTATCAGACTACGGTTGCACGAAACGGTGACTTCAACTCTACCATTTGCGTAAAACGGAAGTCGATGTCGTACGAGAGACGATGTCACTTGCTTGAACGGACATTTTTGTAGCTGACTCCGGGTTGCGTGTAAAGTAGCTTTCCATCTTCTTTGCGTTACCCACGTGCCCAGCTGCAACCATCACGACTCGACTATCTTGTAGCAGCAGACCTTCGAGTCTTCTTTCTCTTAGCCGCAGATTTCGGTAGGTCTTCAACGAACCCAAAACGAGGTGACTTACCGAGAAGGTTCACACCAACCGATAGAAACAACTAAAACTACTAACGCTAAACAACAAAACAAGATAAGGGAACTACACAGATAACAAAAGGTAACTCACAACCTCACCACGCGTCCTAAGAATCCTATACTTAGGTACTTAAACTCTTAAAGGCTTCACTAAGCAACTTAAGGTCTCAACTTACAAACACTAGCCTAAGCTCAACTTAGGTCTTTAAAGTCCAACTCTTAACATCCTAGGCTCAAGCCTCTGTAACACCCTCGATTTTCAACAACTTTTAAAAACAATTAAAGCTTAGAAAAGGGATAAAGTCTACTCATTAAGAATAAACAAGGCGGAAGCTAACTAAACAAACTGGAAGGTGTTATGCCACACCTACAACAAACATAGGTGCATAGACAGATACTACAACTACGGCAGCCTGACAAATCAACTACTTAAGCTCACAGGCCTCAACAACTGTTAAAGGAAGAGATTAATCTATCTAGAGGCCACTAGCGCGCTCTCCAAAGCTACCCAACCTGTAAAGCAACAAAAAGAAATGGGACGACGCCCGATCAGCGAATAATGCTGGTAACCCACCAATACATGTGAAATATCATACATAGACAGGATATACGTATGTATAATCATTTGCGAAACGGAATATATATATATATATATATATATATATATATATATATATATATATATATATATATATATATATATATATATATAAGTTCAAAACCAAGAGCAGAAGTCAACATAAGACTCTAAGCATTCACAACAAGACAAGGGAACACATCCCAAGACCACAAGGAACAACAACGACTCACAAGAACGGCTCAAGGCATAATCTACCATGACATAGTAGATTAACACCTGACATGCATAACACAAGAGAATAAGGACACAACCAATGGCAACACATGCCTTTGTGACTACACACGTCTCAAATAGAGAAATACACAACAACGGCTACAGAAGCCTTCGTGACATCACCCATCACGAATTGATATGCCTTCCTTATGTCCGGTTCCAACCTTATGGCTACCCCCAACCTTATGTCTAGTTCCAACCATTACCTCCAGGACCCCTATACAACCAAGTCCAACCTTTTCCCTCCTGGGACCGTCGTCCCCCACCAACGACCACCAATGAGACCACCAATTTCATAGTACACGAGGGTACCGATCACACACACGGCAACACATGCCACCCATGAAATACGTGAACCTTACACAAAGGTCACAAACTCCATAATCGCGTCATGGCCACCACGAGGACCACTGCCATACCTTGGTGACTAGTGTCCCATACCACTAATTGTACAACCCAGGTACAACCACACACACCACACCTCAACAGGAATCAATCAATGGATCACAACGAAGATATTAAACCATACTCAATCAAGGAATGGATCACAGTCCAACCACAACGATGATTAACACAAGTTATCATCAACAATAGGAAAGGACAAACAACACACACGCTAGCATTTAAACACCGAACTAGCATGCTTATCAAACGGGTAAACCAAACATAGTTCCGAAGAACACACAAGACTCATCACGGTTCAACGAATCACAAGGTTGAACACTTAGCTCGATTCAAGACACCAAAGCCTACATGCATTCCTAACATATAGTTCTAGACATACGAAACATCAAGAAGACACTCAAATAGCTCCACAAAAGAACATCGGGAAGTCAAAAGACCAAATACCGAGTCAAAAGGATCACGAGGAACAAATCCCCAACCATCATCAAAACACGTAACCGCTGGTGGGGCCACGGGTGGACCCCCACCCGTGGTTCCGCCCGGGAACCATTCGCCAAAACCAACGTTCCCCTCGGGTGGGCGGCGGGTGGACGCCTACCCGCCGTTCCGCCCGCCGGTACACCTCTGTACCACAAATTCTCCCTTCGGGGATTTTCAACACCAAGCTCAAATTCAATTCCAAAACATGCCAAATCTCACCAAATACAACAAAATGACTTGAACCAAAGGAATAGCCAAGCAATGGCATACACGAACCCTAATAACAAGCTCTAGATATGCATTTTCACAAGACAGTGCATAAACACTTACATTTCATAGCAAAATCACATGTAGAATCCAAGAAATCATCATATAGGTAAGCAAAATAGATTTTGTAGAGTATGGGTTACCTCATTCGCTTATCCAACCAAAACAACGCCAACACAGGCTAGGCTCAACTCATAAGCCAAACGGGAACCTAAGAATTAAACCGGATCTCAACTATTAACAAAGGTACTAATTAAAACAAATTAAACTTGTAAGGGGATTTAAACTCTAGCTCCACCCTAAATTACCCACAAACTCAAAAATCTAAGCTACTGATCCTATTGTTAATTAATCAAAACACTAATATACTAATAGATAAGCTAAATAACCAAAGCTTACTTCGCAAAAACATTAACTAAAACCAAAGTGAGATCTGAACCCTAATTGTTGTCAATACCAAACGCACCCCCTTACCATCTAAGCTAAACAACTTTTAATTAAACCAAACAACCTAAATCTACTTAACAGCTAATTAAGGTAGCACACATGCTTATAAAACTATTTTGATTACAAAAGCTAAAAGGGGGGATTCAAATCAAAGCCAATAGGAAGGCCAAGCATGCATCTAACCACTACACTAATTAACCTTTAAATAACACTTACTAACAACAAACCATATAACCTTAAAACAACAACAACCAACAAAGATAGAAGCTCACCAACTTCATCTTCTTCTTCACGTACTGCATGCCGCGGGTGGAACACGGTAGGTTCCACCACCCATCTCTCCTTCCATGCTTGCTGCCACGCAAGAGAGAGACGCCGGAGGGAGGGAAGGTCGCCGCCGCCGCGGTCCGAAGCTCCGCCGTCGCTGACGAGAAGCTCCTCACGCCGTCCACTGAACCCGCCGAAGCTACAACCGGCCGGAGCTGCCTCCGGGAAAAAGACGCCACCACAAGCTCCTGCTCTGTTCTTGCGCTGCTTCCAAAGACGATGTGAAAAAGGAGGTTGTTTGACGTTGGACCACCGCCACGTTGTTGCTCCGATGAAGAGGGCGCTGATAGCTCGCTATGGCCACCTTGCCGTTCACTGATCCTACCGGAAGAAGGGAGATGTGTGGGTGAGAAGTGAGGAAGTGACGGTGGTGTGTTGTGGCTGCTGAACGTTGAAATCTAAATTGTGGGCTAAGTTAGACTTGAATCAAAAGCTTGGGTTGGGTATCATAGGTTGGGTTTAAACACTTTGGGCACACACGCACGCACACACACACACGCGCACGCACACACACACACACACACACACACACACACACACACACACACACACACATATATATATATATATATATATATATATATATATATATATATATATATATATATATATATATATATATTATAAAGGCTTGGTGTAGATGATGGGTCCAAAATTACTCACTCATAGGTTACACATATATTTGGGCTCAAGAACAATTACTAGGCTTTTAGTGTAACACCCCCCAAAAACAAGACCTAAAAACAAGTCTTAACACATGCAGATTAACAACAAAACTAGCACAGCGGAAGATAAACGGAAACTGGATAAAAGAAATCCAAACAGGGGTGTTATGCCACGTATACCACACTAGGTAACGCTAAGGCGACAATCTGCAAGTGTATCACACTAACCCAAAACATCAGTCTAAAAACAATCTAAAACCATTGGCGCGCAGGCCACAAAAACACAACGGTGCTAAAGATACAGGTGCTAAGCTACCAGGCTCTAGACATCGCGCTCGACTACTCAACACTTGAAAGATACAAAGATAAACATCGGGGCGACGCCCGGTCAGCGAATAATGCTGGTAACCCACCAATACCGTTAAGTATCACAAATAGGTAGATATAAGATGTAAAAACCATTTTCGAAATGGAATACATATATATAAGTCAAAAGCCAAGATCAAAAGACAACACAAGACTCACCACTCACAAGGATAACACCGGGAACACATCCCAACCACAAAGGTTAACCACACACAAGGATAAAGACTCACCCAATGACAACACATGCCAAAACACCACAAGCCTCCGTGACTACACACATCACGAGAGAAGATCACACAACACCGGCTTAAAAAGCCCTCGCAACATCACCCATCGCGAGTTGGTATGCCTTCCTTATGCCCTGTTCCAACCTTATGGCTACCCCCAACCTTGTATCTTCTTTCCAACCATTACCTCCAGAATCCCCTGTACAGCCAAGTCCAACCTTATTCCGCCGGGACCGTCGTCCCCCACCAACAGACCACCAACGAACCACCACCAATCACGGCAACACATGCCCGGATAACACAATGTTATCCCCCAATCACGTGAACCTTTCTCGAAGGAACACAACTCCATAATCACATCACGGCCACCACGAGGACCGCTGCAATACCTTGGTGACTAGCGTCCCATACCACTAATCGTGCAATCTAGGTAGAGCCACACACGCACCACCACTCACACGAATCAATCAACGGATTGCAAAGAAGGTATGAAACACACTCAATCAAGGAACGGGTCACAACCTAACGACAACAATGATGAATAACACAAGTTATCATCAACCAAACAGAAGGTACGAACAACACCCACGCTAGCATTAAGACAACAAACTAGCATGCTTAACAACGGGGAAACTCAAGATAGTTCCGAGGAACACACAAGACACCTCTTGGTTCAACGAAACACAATGTTGAACACTTAGCACGATTCAAGACACCAAAGATCCTACATGGATACCTACCGTATAGCTCTAGACCTACGAAACATCAAGAAGACACTCAAATAGTTCCACAAAAGAACAACGGGAAGTCAAAAGATCAAACACCACGACAACCAAATCACGGGGAACAAATCCCGACATCACCACAACCATGTACCCGCGGGTGGACCCACGGGTAGTGCCCCACCCGTGGTCCCGCCCACGGGAACAATATCCCACGAGGCTGTACCCGCGGGTAGGCCGGCGGGTGGTGCCCCGCCCGCCGTTCCGCCCGCGGGAACACACCTGTTCCACAACAAATCCCTTCAGGGATTTTCTCCTCCAAACACAAATTCAAGTCCAAAACATGCCAAATCTCACCAAACACAACAAAATGACTTGAACCAAGGAACATGCCAAGCAATGGCACAAAGGAATCCTAAACACAAGCTCTAGATATGCAATATCACAAGATAAATGCATAAACCCTCACATTTCATAGCAAAAACGCAAGTAGAATCAAAGAAATCACATATAGGTAAGCAAAATAGGTTTTGTAGAGCATGTGTTACCTCTTGAAGACCAAAAGACTTCTCTTAACACCACAACAAGCTCTCCACTAAGCTCACTAGCCAAACCCACTTCAAGATCAAACCAAAAGATCGTAAAGATCCTACCTTTAAGAAAAAGACAACTAAGATGGAACCAAAAAGACTAGACAAGCTTAGATCTTACCCTTCTAGATGCCCAAATAGATGAAAGATTGAATCTTGGAAGCAAAACTTGGAATCTTGACAAAGGTCTCACTTGGCTTGAAGAACAAGCTACTCTTCTTTTCTAGAGAGAAGGTAGAGATATTTTTCTAGGAATTGTAAGGAATGAAATGAAGAAGTCTTCTAGGTTCAGATTACAACACTAGCTCTTGGTGAAAACACAAGGATACCCTTACTAACTCTTAGAAAGTGTAAGGAACAAGGGAACTCCTCTCTAAGCACAAGGTACAACACAACTTAAAGATTGACTAGTCAAATTCTAGTCCTTGAGTATTAAAAATCAGGATTTTAGGAATCAATTCCTCAAGAGAAATAGAATTAATTACTCAATTAATTCATGGATTGGAGTGTGGATTTTTGGGGTGTCACATCCTCTCCCCCTTCAAAGAAGTTTCATCCCCGAAACTTGGGTACAACGAGTTAAAACGAAGGTAACAAGGAAACAAAATTGTGACAAGAAATTTCAAGAATATCCCTTTTGGTCAAAACTCCAAAAGTTCTCACAAGGGTTCCAAAGCAAAGAAGAAGACATTACGAATTCAAGGATTGGCAAGGGGTCAACAAACGGATAGATTAAGCATCAAGAACTCTACCCTCAACACAGAAATAGAAGTGACCGAACAAAGCTCCATCGGAAGGGAATTATTCCCTATTCACGACGGCGTCACGGCGTGACACCGTGCATTAATAGGGCCTCGAACCAAGCTTGAGGATTTAAGGCCAAAAATTCATATTTAGAGGGAGTGTGGAAAAAGTGGGAAGAAATTGTAAGGAGATTTTAGAGAGAGTTTCTAGGGTTAAAATAGGTTTCTAGAGAGAGGAATTAGATCTACAATCGGAATAAGAATTGGAGATTCAAAGTTATTGGCGACCGGATCTTCATCATCAATTTGTATTTGGCGGATCTAAACAACAATTTGGGTAAAATCTATTTTTGTTTTTCATTGATCTTATCTCCTTTTACCCTTTTGCTTGATTTAGATCTTCATTATGATTGACTAAAATCTAGTGGTATAGATTGTTATTGTGATGATGATTTGATTTGAGCATATTGTGGTATTTGATTGATTGTTGACAATGGATGTCTTGTTGTTGAGGATGTTCTTTGTGGCATTCTTGGAGTAGGGCCCAACTCCAAGGATGATGTTGGAATCCTAGATCTAGGCAAGAGATTTCTAGATCCGGGTAGCCTCTTATCCTCTTCATTTCCCCGTCTTCGATCCGAGAGGACAAGACCCGGAAAGGAGTGCAGCGTATAGACCAAATTGGCTACGCAATTGCAATCCGCTTCTCTTGACTAGTAGCGCACAATCAAACCACCACAGACCTCCCATTCCAGGAATGACCGATCACAAAATATAATCGAAACCCAATCCTAACCATATTTCTCTCTCTAAGTAATTCCCTTTTCGTAATCTACTCTCTTAGTTTTAAGTTCCCAATCAACCTACCAACGTCGAACAACCCAACCTTTCTTGAATCGAGTCCTTAAGTGTTCAACAACCTCACCCTACCTATAGCTCAACTTCCAAGTTGTCATTTGTCAAGTGAAAGACACTCGGGGTGGTTCTAAATTCCCGTTTTATCATCTATCCCATATCAATCGCAACCGTACAACTTCACTCTTTTGGCTACGCTTATCAAGCACCACAACCTAAAAGCGGAAACCCTTCCAGTCAAATTGGCGCCGTCGCCGGGGAATGGAAAACGGTAGCTTGAGTTTTGTGAGTAAGTGAGGAAGTACGACCTTGAAACTCGATTTAAGTTTTCTTTTTCTCTGTTCTTTTCTTTCATTTTACCCAACAGTGTAGCTACTTCTAGCTATATTGCTTTCAAGATCAAATTTGGAGTTGATGCAGACTAGAATAAAAGGTTTGATTCCGTTGAACCAGAAATTCAAAGAACTTCAAGAAGAAGGCTAAGAGCCGAAGGAAACAAAGAAATACAAAGTAATATGGCATCCACCAGTGCGGTTAACAACCAAGAAAGAGACGAAGATTAAGGCCAACAATGGTACCACAACAACCTCAACCAGGAGTAAAAATTTTTGAAGGTTCTCTACCGAGAGAACATTTGAAAAACAACATAGGACTTGATGAAGATGTACCAGGATATGCGGAAGGCAAGAATAGAGAAGGACAACCAAGAGAAAGACATATGAGAACAATCACGGAGTATATGACTCCCGAGTTCTCTATGCACAATTCCATCTATATCCAGCCCATGGAAGAGATTAACTTTACAATACATCTTTCTGTTATTAATATGATACAGAGCAATCCATTCAGTGGACTCCCTTCAGAAGATCTGCATGCCCACATGACCCGATTTGTTAGATCCTGCAGCATGTTTAGTCCTAACGGAGTTCCAGATGACGTGATCCGCCTTACCTTGTTTCCCTTCTCCGTCATTGGAGAAGCAGAGACTTGGTTGGATTCACAAGACAATGAACACTTCACCTCCTGGGGACAGCTACATCGAGAGTTCATGAACGAATTCTTCCCTCTCACAAAAACAATGAAAGTATGCAAACAAGTACAATATTTTAAACAGTGTAACACCCCCCAAAACATGCTATATAAAAAGCCTTAACACATGCAGGTAACACAACTAAACACGAAGATTAAAAGATAACTGGATTGAAACACCTCGTGTTACGACCCCTAAACCCAAATTAATTAATTAATTGCTCAGCCCAAAAAAGGAGTTAAAATCCACTAATTAGCTAAAAAGGGGTCCACCATGGTCCGTGGGCCTTTATCCCTAAAGCCAACCCCTTAGTCCTATAAGAAATAGAATTAGTAAACCCATGCCACCTAGACCCTAATTAGGACTCTAAATTATATAAGTAGGGGCATAGGAGGCACCTAGAATTCACACCACAAATAATCTCTCACCACACAAGAAGTTCCAAGAATTCCACTTAGGAGAAATCAAGAAAGGAGAAATCTTAAAGAAAGACCCTTCATAGCCAAGGAAATTAATTAAGGCTAAGAGGTAACCCATGTCTCAACAAAACCTATTTTCTTCGCTACAATCTCCTTCCTTGGCCTCCTTCTATATATGTGTGTCTTGAGTAATTCCTCCATGTTAATTGTGATATATTCTTGATGATTGATAGGATGATTTGTGTGTGTCCTTGATGTTCTTGATGATCTTGATGATGAAAAGATATTCTTGATGTTGATATAATGACTCTTGACAAATCCGGATATTTCTTGATGTTAAAGATAAAATTGGGATTTTGATGATTTGGGAGGGATTAGAGCTCTAAGATGAATTGGGAATTTGTGTTATAATGTTCTTGA
This sequence comes from Ipomoea nil, assembly GCF_001879475.1. NCBI lineage: Eukaryota > Viridiplantae > Streptophyta > Magnoliopsida > Solanales > Convolvulaceae > Ipomoea > Ipomoea nil. Next base: position 1,320,305 of record NW_017617986.1, on the reverse strand, counting down.
TTTATATTTGGGGGGAAATTCACATGTTCGGGTGTTGTTTATATTTAGAAATCGTGATAGGATGAGCTATATGTGATTCTTGCTTTTAATCCGTTAATTGACTACGTGGTGTCGTTAATTGCGTTTAAAAGTGTCTAAGCATGGTTTCGGGTTCCACAAAGGATCCCGGGACGAAATATTGATGAATGAGTCAGTGGGGGATAGGTGGGGGTAGGGGTACACGCCACCTACCCGCTGCCCGAAGATCACCGCCGGGCAGGCGTCCGCCCGCCGGCAACCCGCTGCCGGGCAGTGATCTCCGGCGGGTGATCCCTCACCCACCGGCTACCCGCTGGTTCGGGACCCCTCCCGAGTCCCCGGCTCCCCCGTTTGATGTCCCCCATTCCCCGTGGTGTCCCAACGGACCCCGTTTGTCGTGCTTGAGTCTAGTTTAACATTTCGGGTACCGTTCGTAGGATAAAAGAGTCTTAGGAATTGCATGCTAGTCGATCGGTAATCCGTCGACCTAGGTGAAAGTCGTATGAACCCCTTAGGGCGATTCTTAGTATGTGAATGATCACACGTAAGATTAATTATATGTTTCCCCCTTCCCTATGTGCTATTATGTGTTATTATTGCTATTACGTGACGCATGACCCCAACTTGATTAAGATCAAAGTGGTCTATACGGGCAGTTGAATGGGCTAAGAACCATCCAAACTGTTAACCAGGCCGGTTAAGATTGGTCAGGTATATAAATATTTTAAAGGACTGAGGTCCACTATACGGGCAGTTGAATGGGCTGAGAACCATCCCAACTGTTAACCAGGCTGGGTAGAGACCGGTCAGGTATATAAAGATTATGTATAGGACTGAAGGTCCACATGGGCCTCGGTGATAGGACCCACCGACCTGGACGCGCCAGGCTGTGTGTAGGGCCAACAAGCCGAGGAAGGCTGTAGTCCACCGACCTGAGTAATCAGGCGGTGTGTAGGGCTACTGCTGGCTGCGATCCACCGAGTGATGGGACATTGGTATGTAGGGCCGTAGTCTCCGAGGATCTTTGCCCACCGACTGAGTTTAGCTCAGCGGTGTGTCGGGCTTGATCCGCTACGGTCCACCAATTGTGCGCATCAACGGTGTGTAGGGTCATAAATCCCCCCTTGTAAAGGGGATCGTGGTCCACCGACTGGGCGCGTCAGCAGTGTGTCGGATCGTGGTCCGACGTTGAGTTCGTCAGCGGTTCTCAAAGGGTTGGTTGCGATCAACTCCCCTCATACCATGGTACTGAGGTAGGGTGCTGGCGGGCCGTGTTAATGCTATAAGCATTAACCCTCATGAACGTCGCATGCGATTGGTCCCGTGGCGCCATCAATGATTATGTGATATGGATGATACTTGAATGATGATGCGTTTGAATTGAAAAGTAATATGTGACCTTAGATGCGTATTCCTTATGATGTTATCTCTACTTAACTGTTTATCATTGCATAATGTGCTTGCCCCTATTTGCTGAGTCTATTCTTGGTTTTAAAGCTAGAGTCTCGTAAGTATATATCTTCCTGCTTCAAAATGATTTTTGTATATATATATATATATATATATATATATATATATATATATATATATATATATATATATATATATATATATATATATATATATATATATATATATATATATATATATATAATGTATTTCAACGCGTTGGAGTGGGTTACCAGCATCTCTCGCTAAACATATATATTTGGCTTTCAGGCACAGATGAGTAGACATTGGAGCGCGCTAGAGATTTGGGGCGTAGTGTAGATAGTTTCTCTTTCGGTCTGCGTGACATGCTTATGTATTGACCTTATTGAGGATATTAGTTAGTTAGCCTGTGCACCTGAGTTCTCTAGCTCAGGTGTGGCATAACACCCCGTACTCTTATGTTATGTTTTGGGATTTAATGCGAATTTACCTTTACCATATAAGTCTTAAAAGTTAAAAATTTTCGGGGTGTTACAATTGGTATCAGAGCCTAAGTTTGACCCTAGGATAAGACCCTTAAGACCAGACCTTAGGACATTAGGCTTAAAGCACTAGGAGTTGAGTAAGATAGGATTTAGTTATTTAAGAACACAGGAACTAGGAACCTTAAGACACGCGGTGAGATTATGAGCCTACCTATCGTCACGTAACCTCTCCTCACTTTATCCCTCATTAATTTAAAAGACTCCCCTTCGCTTATCACACGAAGGTAAGGGTACAACACTCTAACTCAAACTTACTATAAACATTGGCTCTATAGATCAGCATCATGGCACCAACCAGAAGACAATCAAGGACTCCGGAACCCGCTACACAAGACCCCTGGCTCAAACCCTACAACAACTAACCCAAGTCGCCCAAGCACTAAGTGACATAGCTCTCCGCAACAACCGACCACCACCACCTCCACCAAATACAAACTCAGAAATCGCCCGACAAGTTTCAAACCATAGACCACCCACTTTCTCATGAGAAGAAGACCCCGTCATCCTTGAGGAATGGATTCGGACCTTTGACAAATTTCTGGGGCTAGTGGAATGCCCAGAGGAACGTCGTGTAGAGGTAGCCTCATTTTACTTCGGACACAAGGCAGACCTTTGGTGGATCCACGAGGGACCCACTTACAGACAAGAACCAGGATTCAACTGGGAAAGTCTGAAAACACGACTGCAAGAACGATTCTACCCAGCCCACATAAGAGCATCTATGCACGAAGAGTTCCTTCACCTAAAACAACGAGCGGCTACCGTTATAGAATACGATAAACGATTCCTCGAACTGGCACGCTTCGCGCCAGAACTAGTCCCCACAGAGATAACCAAAATAGAGAGATTTGTATCAGGTCTCAACTTCGAAGCCCGAAAAGCCCTAATAGTAAGCGGACCCTGGACCCTCAACGAGGCCTACTCCAGTGCCGCCAATCTCTATCGAATCCAACTACTACAGCGTGGGGTTCAGGAACAGATTCGAAAAAGGAACACATGAGGTAAGGCGCCACCCATGAAAAGAACAAGAAACGACGCTAACGCAAGGCCAAGCAATCTAGCGGGACAGAGGCCACCCCCAAGAAACGGCGAAACTAACACAGGGGGCTTCCCCTGCCCAAAATGCCACCAAAGCCATAGGGGCAATGACTGCATGGGGAACCCCTTACGATGCTTCAATTGCGGGAAAGAAGTGCACAAGGCATTCCTCTGCCCTCAACCCTCAAACTCACGCCCTATGGCCATGGGCCGACACGGGAGCACGAACAATCAAGGAAACTATGGTGCCCCCGGAAAAGTATTTTTCATGAGCCGCACGCAAGCCGAACTCGAGGACGAGGGCAACCCCGACAAAGGAAATATGACCCCAGAAGACGAAGATCACGCAAACCAGCCAGAAGGAAACCAGGAAGATGAATTTTGTTTAGGATAATATAACAAACCCCCTTTTTTGTAACCACCCCCGTAGTAGAATCGCGTGTTTAGACTAGTCACTTCGGAATTATAATAAATAAAAGCTAGTTCGAAATAATATTAGCATAACAAAAGAAAACAAAACTACCCACAAGACAACCAGCAACGACAACAATTAGAAATAATATTAGCATAACAAAAGAAAACAAAACTACCCACAAGACAACCAGCAACGACAACAAGGACCAACATCTTCTACCACTAGGAGACAAAAGAGGGGAAAGACAAAGAAATATTGCATAAGGAAGACCAATGTCACCAATGAGAATTGAACCCTAAACCTCCCATTTAAAAACCCAAATCCCTAACCACTAAACCATGAGTGTTTCTTAAAACCTTAAGGGAATACTCCCTTCTTAAACCCCTACAAATCCCTAAAAATCCCAAAACCCCCAAATCAAAAACCCTTCTTCTTCCTCACCATCCTCTTCCCCCACAATCTCTCTCTCTCCCTCACCCCACACTGCCGAACAACCACCCAAAGCACTCACCCCACCAGCAAACCACCGTCAAACAGGCCACCGCCAGCCCACGGACAGCGACACCACCCCGTACGCCGCCGTCGACGCCCCGAGAGACCACTGCCCCTCACCCGGCCATGACCCGCTGCCACTCTGGCCCGTAGCTCGCCCGGCCACCACTCCCTGCTAGCAGCCACCTGCTCCGCCAAGCCCTCGCACCCTCGTCGGCGACCACAAAACAACGGGCCACGTTGCCAGCCACATCGCCGGAGAAGCCCTCGTCACCGGAAACATCCACCGGAAAGACTATAACACCCCAAAATTTCAAAAACTTTTGAAACTATATAACAAAGGTAATGATCGTAAATCTAGAACATAATACCAAGAGTACAGGGTGTTATGCCACACCCGAGCTAGAGAACTCAGGTGCACAGGCTAAATTCTAAAACCTCAATCAGTATCAATACAAAGTCATGGCACGCAGGTGGAAAGGGAAAACTATCTAATCTACGCCCCAAGCTTCTAGCACGCTCCAGTGATCTACTCGTCTTTGCCTGAAAGCCAAATATATCTGTTCAGCGAGAGATGCTGGTAACCCACTCCAACGCGTTGAAATACAATACATATAGATATATACATAGATATACGAAAAACCATTTCGAAGCATGAAGATATATCCTAAAAGGCTCTAGCTTTCAAAACAGGGAATAGACTCAACAGTTAGGGCTTAGCACAGACAACGGACATAATCAAGCATAAACAATTCACAGGCATAGGGAAACAGGCAATGCAGATAAAGATAAGCACAGTTAATATCCATAACCCAAAATATACGATTCCCGGCATAAATCCCAAAGTCACCTCCCGAGACACTCATAACAACCACTCATCCATATCTCTTCACATAGCACACTTTGTTGGCGCCACAGGACCAATCGCATGCCCATACATGAGGGTCAGCGCATATAGCTCTGACACGGCCCCGCAGCACCCTGCCCCGTATCGCAACACGGAGGGGTCGATCGCAACCGACCGATGAACCGCAGCTCATCATAGTTTGATCGCAACCAAACAGTGGACCGCAACCCAAGAGTATGTCATCTGACCGCAGCCAGGAAATATGAACCACAGCTCATGTAGAAACGTTTGATCGCAACCAAACGGTGGACCGCAGCCCGAGAGTGTAAATCTGACCACAGCCAGCTTCTGCACCGCAGCTCAGGAATAACCAATCCGATCGCAACCGGATTGGGGTATCATGCACACATAACACAGAGCAATCACATGCAACCCACAATTAACACATTGGGAAGAGGGAGAAAACGTATAACAAAACCTATGCGTGATCCTTCACATACTAAGAATAGTCCTAAGGGGTACATACTCCTTTACCTAGGTCAACGGGATACCAATTCAATTAGCATGCAATATATAAGACTCATACAACCTACGAACGGTACCCCAAATATCAAACTAGACAAAGGCACGATAGACGGAGTCCGTTGGGACACCACGGGGGTCGGGGGAACATCAAACGGGGAAGCCAAAATCCCAAATTGGGTATTTTTCCAGCGGGTAGACGGTGGGTGAGGGGTCACCCGCCGGCTGCCCGCCAGCGACGATGATTCCGGGCAGCGGGTGCTTGGCAGGCAGCTGCCCGCCTGCCGGCTGCCCGCTGCCGGCGACGCCAACAATGGCCGCTGGTAGGTGGCGGGTCCCCTACCCCCACCTACCCCCCACTGACTCTTTTATCACAAAAACGTCCCGGGAACCTTTGTGGAACCCGAAACCATGATCACACACTTTTAAACGCAATTAACAACAACACGTAGACAGTTAACGGATTCAAAAGTAAGAATATACGGCACATAACCTATCATTCTTTTCTAAACGAAATCAACACTCGAGCATACGAATTCCCACCAAATATACCAAGAATAATACCATACGAATTCCACGATACAACCTAGGGTTCTAATTATTTTTAGATCAACAAGAACACAATTCATCTCCTAACATCAAGATTCAGTAGGAATATCACATAAACATCAAGAACATCATATAATCATCAAGAACACCATACAATCATCAAGAGCCTCTTAATACCATCAAGATCATCAAGATCACCCATGGAATCATAACACCAATTACCAAGATCAACATAATGAAGCACACAAGAATATGGGGGAAATCCTAAGAGGGGGATCATAGCTATGAAAAGAGGTTTTGTTGAGACATGGGTTACCTTTTAGCCTTAATTAATTCCTTGGCTATGAAGGGTCTTTCTTGAAGCTTTCTTCTTTCTTGATTTCTCCTAGGGGAATTCTTGGAACTTCTTGTGTTGTGAGGGATTATTGTGGTGGGGGGTTCTAGGTGTCTCTTAAGTCCCCTATTTATATATCTAGGAGTCCTAATTAGGAACTAATATTATAGGCTTGCTAATTCTATTCCTTTTAGGGCTAGGGGTTGGGTATTAGGGGTGAGGGCCCACGGACCATGGTGGGCGTTTTCCCTAATTGATTAATGTAATTTAATTCTTTCTTTGGATAATTGGTTAAATGATCAATTGGTTTTCGGGGTCATAACACGGGGTGTTACAAAGACCGCCGGAAAATTCCCCCCCCCCCCCCCCCCCCCCCCGAAGAACCCAATCATGCCGAAAAAGCCCCTCGGAATCCGAACCCCGGAGTGGAGCGACGCCGATTACACGGTAATCAGAGGTAAGGCCCTCGAACCCGACCAATTCTCTCCGGAATTGGTCGACATGCTTAAATTTCAAGGACTCTTGGATACGTATCTCACCATCAAAGGGGACACGTACCCCGAATTGGTGAAAGAATTCTACCGCCATTTAATAGCCGTCAAGCGGGGTGACAAAATAGAAATCACCACCAAGGTCCGAAGCAAGAAGATAGTACTCTCCGAATGCCACTTGGCCAAACTCCTAAAACTGACCACCATGGGTGTGTCAGATTATGACTGAAAGGGGTGGATCAGTACCCAAGGCACGGGGTATATGGACTACCTCGGGTACCTACTAGGAAAGGAGGAAAGCTTCACCTCGACCACCCGGCCTAACAGAAAATGGCTAACCACTGAACAGAAGATACTAGTCATGATTGTAACTAATAGCCTATTGCCTACGAACAACAAAAGCAAAGACGTGGGAAGCCTGGAGTGTACCTTTGCCTACTTCCTAAATCACAAAGTCAAGTTCAATCTACCGGCCCTTATGTTGAAACACATGGAGTTTTGCAAGACTAGTAACCGACTTAGCCTACCTTACGGGATGATCCTAAGTTGGATCATGGAGAAAAAGGGAGTGGACCTGAGCCACACCGAGGTCAAAACCGCAAGCGGCATGATTTTCAATGCCTAGAATCTTCGTCACAATGATATCTACTATGTCGAAGGGGGACAATACATCACCCTCGAGGAGGTTTGCCTTAAACATGAAGAGGAACGGAGGGAGTTGGTTGATCGACTAGATATCTCCAACAAGAAGTTTAAACGGGCGATGCAAGAATGTGGGGGAAATGGGGAGCAAGAAGATGATAGCGAACCCGAACCACCGGCTCCCACACAAGCAAGGGGAAACCCGGGGGGCCAAAACGAAGAAACCACCAACGAATGCATCCTCGCACAGCTCACCCGACAGAACCAAATCATGGACGAAGGGTTCTCGGCCCTAATCCACGCAACACGCACCTTAGATCAGAGGGTGGCAGCAATCGAGACCATCCTGGGCACTCAAGGGGCATCCAGCTCGGGAGCAGGAAACCAAGGTAGACCCGAACTTTTCAAACACCACATCACCAGAAATCTAGTCCACCCCATCAAAGACAACGCGCAGGGCCACACTTCCTGATCGGGAGGCCAAATTACGCGATGTCCGGGGGTGAAAGATTGGATCCACGCACCGGCTTCGGGGACGAAGCCTCTTGTAAGGGGGGAGAGTGTAACACCCCGTGTTACGACACCTAAACCCAAATTAATTAATTAATTGCTCAGCCCAGAAAGGGAATTAAAATCCACTAATTGGCTAAAAAGGGGTCCACCATGGTCCGTGGGCCTTTATCCCTAAAGCAAAACCCTTAGTCCTATAAGAAATAGAATTAGTAAACCCATGCCACCTAGACCCTAATTAGGACTCTTAATTATATAAATAGGGGCATAGGAGGCACCTAGAATTCACACCACAAATAATCTCTCACCACACAAGAAGTTCCAAGAATTCCCCTTAGGAGAAATCAAGAAAGGAGAAATCTTAAAGAAAGACCCTTCATAGCCAAGGAAATTAATTAAGGCTAAGAGGTAACCCATGTCTCAACAAAACATATTTTCTTCGCTATAAACTCCTTCCTTGGCCTCCTTCTATATATGTGTGTCTTGAGTAATTCCTCCATGTTAATTGTGACATATTCTTGATGATTGATAGGATGATTTGTGTGTATCCTTGATGTTCTTGATGATCTTGATGATCTTGATGATGAAAAGAGATTCTTGATGTTGATACAATGATTCTTGACAAATCCGGATATTTCTTGATGTTAAAGATAAAATTGGGATTTTGATGATTTGGGAGGGATTAGAGCCCTAGGATGAATTGGGAATTTGTGTTATAATGTTCTTGATTTATATTTGGGGGGAAATTCACATGTTCGGGTGTTGTTTATATTTAGAAATCGTGATAGGATGAGCTATATGTGATTCTTGTTTTAAATCCGTTAATTGACTACGTGGTGTCATTAATTGCGTTTAAAAGTGTCTAAGCATGGTTTCGGGTTCCACCTAACCGCCACCTAACCGCTGCCCGAAGATCACCGCCGGGCAGCGGGCAGGCGCCGGGCAGGCGTCCGCCCGCCGGCAACCCGCAGCCGGGCAGTGATCTCCGGCGGGCAGCCGGCGGGTGATCCCTCACCCACCGGCTACCCGCTGGTTCGGGACCCCTCCCGAGTCCCCGGCTCCCCCGTTTGATGTCCCCCATTCCCCATGGTGTCCCAACGGACTGCGTTTGTCGTGCTTGAGTCTAGTTTAACATTTCGGGTACCGTTCGTAGGATAAAAGAGTCTTAGGAATTGCATGCTAGTCGAATCGGTAATCCGTCGACCTAGGTGAAAGTCGTATGAACCCCTTAGGGCGATTCTTAGTATGTGAATGATCACACATAAGCTTAATTATACGTTTCCCCCTTCCCTATGTGCTATTATGTGCTATTACGTGATGCATGACCCCAACTTGATTAAGATCAAAGTGGGCTATACGGGCAGTTGAATGGGCTGAGAACCATCCCAACTGTTAACTAGGCCGGTTAAGATCGGTCAGGTATATAAATATTATATAGGACTGAGGTCCACTATACGGGCAGTTGAATGGGCTAAGAACCATCCCAACTGTTAAACAGGCTGGTAGAGAACGGTCATGTATATAAAGATTATGTATAGGACTGAAGGTCCACATGGGCCTCGGTGATATGACCCACCGACCTGGACGCGCCAGGCGATGTGTAGGACCACCAAGCCGAGGAAAGCTGTAGTCCACCGACCTGAGTAATCAGGCGGTGTGTAGGGCTACGGCGGGCTGCGATCTACCGAGTGATGGGACATCAGTATGTAGGACCGTAGTCTCCGAGGATCTTTTCCCACCAACTGAGTTTAGCTCAGCGGTGTATCGGGCTTGATCCGCTATGGTCCACCGGTTGTGCGCATCAACGGTGTGTAGGGTCGTAAGTCCCCCCTTGTAAAGGGGATCGCGGTCCACCGACTGGGCGTGTCAGCGGTGTATCGGATCATGGTCCGATGTTGAGTTCGTCAGCGGTTCTCAAAGGGTTGGTTGCGATCAACTCCCCTCATACCACGGTACTGAGGTAGGGTGCCGCGGGGCCGTGTTAATGCTATAAGCATTAACCCTCATGTTCGGGGCATGCGATTGGTCCCGTGGCGCCATCAATGATTATGTGATATGAATGATACTTGAATGATGATGTGTTTGAATTGAAATGTAATCTGTGACCTTAGGTGCGTATTCCTTATGATGTTATCTCTACTTAACTGTTTATCATTGACTAATCTGCTTGCCCCTATTTGCTGAGTCTATTCTTGGTTTTAAAGCTAGAGTCTCCTAAGTATATATCTACCTGCTTCAAAATAATTTTTGTATATCTATATATATATATATATATATATATATATATATATATATATATATATATATCTATAATGTATTTCAACGCGTTGGAGTGGGTTTCCAGCTTCTCTCGCTGAACAGATATATTTGGCTTTCAGGCACAGATGAGTAGACACTGGAGCGCGCTAGAGATTTGGAGCGTAGTATTGATAGTTTCTCTTTCGGCCTGCGTGCCATGCTTATGTATTGAGCATATTAGTTAGTTAGCCTGTGCACCTGAGTTCTCTAGCTCAGGTGTGGCATAACACCCCGTACTCTTATGTTATATTTTGGGATTTAATGCGAATTTACCTTTACCATATAAGTCTTAAAAGTTAAAAATTTCGGGGTGTTACATGGATAAACGTAAATCTCAGTCATGGGGTGATACGCCACGTTTACCAACAACGATAAACGCTACGGCAAAAACTGCAAGGTTCACAACTATCCCAAAACTCACATGTCTATAACTAAATCGGCTCACAGGCTGTAAGACAAACGAAAGGAGCGATACTATCGACACTAGGCATCGCGCTCATCTAGACATCACCTAAAAGAACACAACAAAAACATGGGACGACGCCCGGTCAGCGAATAATGCTGGTAACCCACCAATACCTGTTAAGTATCATACATAGATAGGATATATATACAAAATCATTTCGAATCGGAATACATATATATAAGTGTAAAACCGAGTGTAAACACCAACTCAAGACTCATCACTCTCAAAGATAACACGGGAACACATCCCAAGACCACTAAAGACCACAACAACTCAAGGATAAAGACACGACAAATGGCAACACATGCCTAGGTGCACAGGCCTTTGTGACTACACACGTCACAAGAAGAGAACACACAACCACGGCTACACAAGCCCTCGTGAATCACACATCACGAGTTGATATGCCTTCCTTATGTCCTGTTCCAACCTTATGGCTACCCCCAACCTTATATCTAGTTCCAACCTTTACCTCCAGGACCCCTGTACACCAAGTCCAACCTTATTCCCCGGGAACCGTCGTTCCCCCTCCAACAGTCCTCCAAAAAAACCACCAATTTCATAGTACACGAGGTACCGTACACACACATGGCAACACATGCCCTGGATAACACATGTTATCCCAGTAATAATCACGTGAATCTTACAAAAAGGCCACAGCTCCATAATCATGTCACGGCCACCACGAGGACCGCTGCAATACCTTGGTGACTAGTGTCCCATGCCACTAATCGTACAATCCAGGTAAGGCCACACACGCATCACACCTCAACAAGAATCAATCAACGGATCACAAAAAGGTATGAAACATACTCAATCAAGGAATGGGTCACAGCCCAACAACAACAACAATGGATAATGCAAGTTATCATCAACCAATCGGAAGGTACAAACAACACACACGCTAGCATTTAAACACCAAACTAGCATGCTTATCAAACGGGTAAACCAAACGTAGTTTCGAAGAACACACAAGACTCGTCACGGTTTAACAAAACACAATGTTGAACACTTAGCACGATTCAAGACACCAAAGTCCTACATGGATACCTACCATATAGTTCTAGGCATACGAAACATCAAGAAGACACTCAAATTGTTCCACAAAGAACATCGCGAAGTCAAAAGACCAAATACCGAGTCAAAAGAATCACGGGGAACAAATCCCCAAACAACTCCACTTGTGTACCCGCGGGTGGACCCACGGGTAGTGCCCCACCCGTGGTTCCGCCCACGGGAACACATTCCCACAAGGCCCGTACCCGCGGGTGGGGCGACGGGTGGTGCCACGCCCGCCGTTCCGCCCGCGGGTACATGTCCTGTACCACAAAACACACTTCGCGGATTTTTCATCTCCAACTTAAATTCAAGTCCAAAACATGCCAATTCTCACCCAATACAACAAAATGACTTGAATAAAAGGAAATGCCAAGCAATGGCACAAAGGAACCCTAAACACAAGCTCTAGATATGCATTTTCACAAGACAAATGCATAAACACTCACATTTCATAGCAAAACACAAGTAGAATCCAAGAAATCACATATAGGTATGCAAAATAGGTTTTGTAGAGCATTGGTTACCTCTTGTAGACTAAAAGACTTCACTTTACACCTCAAAAACCTCCTCACAAGGCTCACTTTCCAAACCCACTTCAAGAACAAACCCAAAGATAAAAAAGATCCTACCTTTAAGAAAAGACAACTAAGATGGAACCAAAAACACAAGATGGACTTAGATCTTACCCTCCTAGATGCCCAAATAGGTGAAAGGTTGAATCTTGGAAGCAACTCTTGAAGTCTTGGCAAGGTCTCAACTTGGCTTGGAGGAAAAGCTACTCACCTTTTTAGAGAGAAGGTAGAGCTAAACTTTTAGAAAGTGTAAGGGATAGAATGAAGATGTCTACTAGGTTAGGTTACAATACTAACACTATGTGTAAGGTCAAGAATGCCCTTACTAACATTAGGAAATGTAAGGAACAAGGGAACTCCCTTCAAAGCTCAAGGTACAAGTTTGACTTTGGGGTTGACTAGTTAAATACTAGTCCTCTAGTATCATATTTCAGGATTTCAGGAATTAATTCCTCAATTGAAATAGGATTAATTTACTCAATTAATCCATTAATTGAATTTGGATTTCAGGGTGTCACATCCTCTCCCCCTTCAAAGAAGCTTCGTCCCCGAAGCTTGGGTACGACGAATTAGAAACAAACGGTGATAGGAAACAACATTGTGACAAGAAGTTCAAGAACGAATTCCTTTGGTCAAAACTCAAAAGATTTCTCAAGAATTTCAAACAAGAGAGAAAGCATAACAATCGAGAATTGGCAAGAGTCAAACAAACGGTTGGATTGAGCATCACGAACTCTAATCTTAACACAAACACCAACTTCTAACCAAACACCAAGGACAAGACAACCAACACAAAACACTCACTACTACTACTAGGCTAACTAAACCACAAAGCAACAAACAAAACAAGCACGAAAGCAACACAAACAACCAACAACGGCTACAACGGCTAAGGAGACACAACCACCAAGGACAAGGCGAACAAGGTAGCCACGGCTTCTAGAAGGACTCGCTCTCCGACTCATCGGATTCTTCTTCGTTTTCTCCTCTATGACTCGAGCTGGCTTCGATCTGGTCTAGCCTGTGGTTCACGGCGACGAACTGCGTCTTCATGTAGGCAAAGCCCTCCTCGATCATGCGGTTCTGCTGACGAAGCAAAGCAACAACACGCTCTTCGTGCGACATGGAGTCGTGCTCTCTCTTGGTGCGAGCTTCTCTTCTCCGTCGGTTCTCTTCGCTCTCTGAGTCACTTTCTTCAGCTGCAACAGCTTCTGGTGCTCCCACCTCATCCTCACGGTCGACTTCATCTTCGCCTTCCTCATCACCTCCCAAGCTTTGAACAGCGAGGCTCAACTTCCCGGCATGGATTCCAAGCTCAGCTGCCAACTCGGCCCGTTCATCAGGTGCTTTCCTTGCAACTTCCTCAAGCGTGATGTACTCACCATCATCCATCTAAAACAGATTGCAACTCCGGAGATTGGTGGCATCCAACACTAGCTTTCCCACAGCCTTCGGAAGGCAACCATCCACACTAACACCCTTCCTAACCAAGATCCAACTCAACAACATCCCATACGGTAAGCTTTTCCGATTGTGATCCCGGCAAAACACCATGTGTTGCAACATCAAAGCAGGCAAGTTGAACTTAACCATATTCTTGAGACAGAAGGCTAAAGTGCACTCCAACTTACCCAGCAAACTGCTTTTGTTGTTATTAGGCAACAAACAGTCCGACACCAACATGACCAAAATCCTTTGCTCCGCAGACAACCACTTCTTATTCGGCCTTGATGCTTGAGTGAACCCACTCGTACGGCCTAACAAGTAGCTCAAGTAGTCCCTGTAACACCCCGTGTTAGGGACTTTAATCCCGAATTAATTATTTAATTAATTTCATTAATAATAATTAAAAAGGATTTAATTTGATTAGAAATCCCTTTAACTAATTAATGTGGTCCACCACGGATTGTGGACCCTTGCCTACACTAGAGTCATAAGCCTATTAGAAATAAAGAAAGTCAACATTTTACTAATCAAATCCTAATTAGGAATCCTAGGCCTACACATCTATTAGGAATAAAGAAAGTATACCTTTACTATTCAGATTATGGTTAGGATTCTCTTTAATTAATTAATATGGTCTACCATGGACCATGGACCCTTATCCCTAAAACAAGTCCTTAGTCCTATAAGGAATAGAATTAGTAAACACATACCATTCAGACCCTAATTAGGACTCCTATATATATATATATATATATATATATATATATATATATATATATATATATATATATATATATATATAAGGACATAGGAGACACCTAGAAGTCATACCACAAATAATCCCTAACCACACAAGAAAGTTCCAAGAACTCCCTTAGGAGAAATCAAGAAAGGAGAAATCTTAAAGAAAGACCCTTCATAGCCAAGGAAATTAATTAAGGCTAAGAGGTAACCCATGTCTCAACAAAACCAATTTTCTTCGCTATAATCTCTTTCCTTGGCCTCCCTCTATATTCTTGTGTCTTGATTGAATTCTTATATGATAATTATGATGATTGATAAGATGACTTATATGCTTTCTTGAGAATCTTGATGACCTTGATGTTAAAAAGAAGTTCTTGATTATGATATAATGATTCTTAACGAATCTTGATATTTTCTTGATGTTGAGAATAAAATATGTCCTTGATGATTTGGGTGGGATTAGAGCCCTAGGTTGGATTGGGAATTTGTATTGAGGACGTTCTTGATTTATATTTTGGTGGGAATTCGCATGTTCGAGTGTTGTTTATATTTAGAAACCGTAATAGGTTAAGTCCTACATGATTCTTGCTTTTGATCCGTTAATTGCTTGTGTGATGTCGTTATTTGCGTTTAAAAGTGTCTAAGCATGGTTTTGGGTTCCACAAAGGACCCCGGGACGAATCCATGATGAATAAGTGGGGGTGGGGGAACCCACCACCTACTCGCTGCCCGGCAGCGGGCAGCCACCGGGTAGCCGGCTACCCGCTGCCCGGAACAGCGCCCACTGGCGGGTGACCCCCACCCACCGGCTACCCACTGGTCCACACCCCATCCCGGGTCCCCGACTTCCCTGTTCCCCATGGTGTCCCAACGAACCCCGTTTGTCGTGCCTGAGTCTAGTTTGGAAATTCGGGTACCATTCGTAGCTTAAACGAGTCTTAGGGATTGCATGCTAGTTGAATTTGTGACCCGTGGACCTAGGTGGAAGTTATATGAGCCTTTAGGAACTATTCTTAGTATGTAATTGAACACATTTAAGCTTAATTATATGTCTCTCCCTTCCCTATGTGAATTATGTGTTATTATGTGTTATTGTGTGTTACGTGATGCATGACCCCAACTTGGTTAAGATCAATTGGGCTATACGGGCAGTTGAATGGGCTGAGAACCATCCCAACTGTTAACCAGGCCGGTTAAGATCGGTCAAGGATATTAATATAGGACTGAGGTCCACTATACGGGCAGTTGAATGGGTTAAGAACCATCCCAACTGTTAACCAGGCTAGTAGAGACCAGTCAGGTATATAAAGATTATGTATAGGACTGAAGGTGCACATGGGCCTCGGTGATATGACCCACCGACTGAGACGCGCCAGGCGGTATAGGGCCAACAAGCCGAGGAATGTTATAGTCCACCGACCTGAGTAATCAGGCGGTGTGTAGGGCTACGACTGGCTTCGACCCACCGAGTGGTGGGACATCGGTATGTAGGACCGTAGTCTCCGAGGATCTATGCCCACCGATTGAGTTTAGCTCAGCGGTGTGTCGGCCTTGATCCGCTACGGCCCACCGATTGTGCGCATCAACAGTGTGTAGGGTCGTAAGTCCCCCCTTGTAAAGGGGATCGCGGTCCACCGACTGGGCACGTCAGCGGTGTGTCCGATCGTGGTCCGACGTTGAGTTCGTCAGCGGTTCTGAAAGGGTTGGCCGCGATTAACTCACCTCGTACCGCGGTACTGAGGTAGGGTGCTGCGGGGCCGTGTTGATGCTATAGGCATTAACCCTCATGTTCGGGGCATGCGATTGGTCCCGTGGCGCCATCAATGATTATGTGATATGAATGATGATTGGATGATGATGTGGATTGGAATTGAGAAGTGGCTTGTGACCGTAAATGCGTATTCCTTATGATGTTATTGTTGTTGTCTGATGTACTTATCCCTATTTGTTGAGTCTAATCCTGGTTTTAAAACTAGTGTCTCTTAAGTATATGTCTTCCTGCTTCGAAATGATTTTTGTATATATATATATATTACTATATTTCAACGCGTTAGAGTGGGTTACCAGCACCTCTCGCTGAACAGATATATTTGGCTTTCAGGCACAGAGAAATAGACACTGGAGCGCGCTAGAGACTTGAAGCGTAGAGTATATAGTTTCCCTTTCGGCCTGCGTGCCGTGCTTATGTATTTACATTATTGAGGATATTAGTTAATCAGCCTGTGCACCTGAGTTCTCCAGCTCAGGTGTGGCATAGCACCCCGTACTCTATTATATTATGCTTTGGGATTTAATGAGAATTTACCTTTATTATATAAGTCTTAAAAGTTGAAAAATTTCGGGGTGTTACAGTTGGTATCAGAGCCTAAGTTTGACCCTAGGATAAGACTCTTAAGACCAGACTTTAGGACATTAGGCTTGAACTCTAGGTATTTAGGAACATAAGATTCAGGAATCTTAGGACGCGCGGTGAGATTGCGAACCTACCTATCATCACATAACCGCCCCTCACTTTACCCCACATTAATTTAAAGAATTTCCCCCTTCGCTTATGACATCAAGGTAAGGGTACAACACACTGACTCTTCATTCCACA
>NW_017617986.1:1248290-1298290 GCF_001879475.1 Ipomoea nil | reverse complement strand
AATCAGATCCTAATTACGAATCCTAGGCCTACACATCTATTAGGAATAGAGAAAGTATACCTTTACTATTCATATTATGGTTAGGATTCTCTTTAATTAATTAATATGGTCCACCATGGACCATGGACCCTTATCCCTAAAACAAGTCCTTAGTCCTATAAGGAATAGAATTAGTAAACCCATACCATTCAGACCCTAATTAGGACTCCTAAATATATATATATATATATATATATATATATATATATATATATATATATATATATATATATATATAAGGACATAGGAGACACCTAGAAGTCATACCACAAATAATCCCTCACCACACAAGAAAGTTCCAAGAACTCCCTTAGGAGAAATCAAGAAAGGAGAAATCTTAAAGAAAGACCCTTCATAGCCAAGGAAATTAATTAAGGCTAAGAGGTAACCCATGTCTCAACAAAACCTATTTTCTTCGCTATAATCTCTTTCCTTGGCCTCCCTCTATATTCTTGTGTCTTGATTGAATTCTTCTATGATAATTATGATGATTGATAAGATGACTTATATGCTTTCTTGAGAATCTTGATGACCTTGATTTTAAAAAGAAGTTCTTGATTATGATATAATGATTCTTAACGAATCTTGATATTTTACTGATGTTGAGAATAAAATATGTCCTTGATGATTTGGGTGGGATTAGAGCCCTAGGTTGGATTGAGAATTTGTATTGAGGACGTTCTTGATTTATATTTTGGTGGGAATTCACATGTTCGGGTGTTGTTTATATTTAGAAACCGTAATAGGTTAAGTCCTACATGATTCTTGCTTTTGATCCGTTAATTGCTTGTGTGATGTCGTTATTTGCGTTTAAAAGTGTCTAAGCATGGTTTCGGGTTCCACAAAGGACCCCGGGACGAATCCATGATGAATGATTCAGTGGGGGGTAGGTGGGGGTGGGGGAACCACCACCTACCCGCTGCCCAAAAGGGCGTTGTCCGGCAGCGGGCAGCCACCGGGCAGCCGGCTACCCGCTGCCCGGAACATCGCCCACCGGCGGGTAACCCCCACCCACCGGCTACCCACTGGTCCACACCCCACCCCGGGTCCCCGGCTTCCCCGTTTAATGTTCCCCGTTCCCCATGGTGTCCCAACAGACCCTGTTTGTCGTGCCTGAGTCTAGTTTGGAAATTCGGGTACCATTCGTAGGTTAAACGAGTCTTAGGGATTGCATGCTAGTTGAATTGGTAACCCGTGGACCTAGGTGGAAGTTATATGAGCCCTTAGGAACTATTCTTAGTATGTGAATGAGCACATGTAAGCTTAATTATATGTCTCCCCCTTCCCTATGTGAATTATGTGTTATTATGTGCTATTGTGTGTTACGTGATGCATGACCCCAACTTGGTTAAGATCAATTGGGCTATACGGGCAGTTGAATGGGCTGAGAACCCTCCCAACTGTTAACCAGGCCGGTTAAGATCGGTCAGGGATATTAATATAGGACTGAGGTCCACTATACGGGCAGTTGAAATGGTTGAGAACCATCCCAACTGTTAACCAGGCTGGTAGAGACCGGTCAGGTATATAAAGATTATGTATAGGACTGAAGGTCCACATGGGCCTCGGTGATATGACCCACCGACCGGGACGCGCCAGGCGGTATAGGGCCAACAAGCCGAGGAAGGTTGTAGTCCACCGACCTGAGTAATCAGGCGGTGTGTAGGGCTACGACTGGCTACGACCCACCGAGTGGTGGGACATCGGTATGTAGGACCGTAGTCTCCGAGGATCTTTGCCCACCGACTGAGTTTAGCTCAGCGGTGTGTCGGGTTTGATCCGCTACGGCCCACCGATTGTGCGCATCAACGATGTGTAGGGTCGTAAGTTCCCCCTTGTAAAGGGGATCGCGGTCCACCGATTGGGCACGTCAGCGGTGTGTCAGATCGTGGTCCGACGTTGAGTTCGTCAGCGGTTCTCAAAGGGTTGGTTGCGATCAACTCCCCTCGTACCGCGGTACTGAGGTAGGGTGCTGCAGGGCCGTGTTAATGCTATAGGCATTAACCCTCATGTTTGGGGCTTGCAATTGGTCCCGTGGCGCCATCAATGATTATGTGACATGAATGATGATTGGATGATGATGTGGATTGGAATTGCGAAGTGGCTTGTGACCGTAAATGCATATTCCTTATGATGTTATTGTTATTGTCTGATGTACTTATCCCTATTTGCTGAGTCTATTCCTGGTTTTAAAACTAGTGTTTCTTACGTATATGTCTTCCTTCTTCAAAATGATTTTTGTATATATATATATATATATATACTATATTTTAACGCGTTGGAGTGGGTTACCAATATCTCTCGCTGAACAGATATATTTGGCTTTCAGGCACAGAGGAGTAGACACTGGAGCGCGCTAGAGACTTGAAGCGTAGAGTATATAGTTTCCCTTTCGGCCTGCGTGCCGTGCTTATGTATTTACATTATTGAGGATATTAGTTAGTTAGCCTGTGCACCTGAGTTCTCCAGCTCAGGTGTGGCATAGCACCCCGTACTCTATTATATTATGCTTTGGGATTTAATGAGAATTTACCTTTATTATATAAGTCTTCAAAGTTGAAAAATTTCGGGGTGTTACAGTCCCGGTACCCCATGGTATCCGTACTAATCCAAGAATGACCACTATACTTAGCTATTCCGGAAGCAGTCAAACTCAAAAGCTGAACCAGCCTCTTTTAAGATAACACAACCTTAACATCTCTCACTTTAGAAGTGATCTCAAGCTTATCACCTTCCTTTGTCACAACCATGTGACGATAAAACTCTTTAACCAAACTCGGGTAAGTCTCGGCCCTTATGTTGAGAAACCCATCCTACAACCCTGAAATCTAAGCATATCCAACAAGGAATTGGGAAAAGATTCCGGGTCAAAAGCTTTACCTTCAAGAACAAGGTAGTGGGCATCCACCCATTCCGCTTTTCTAGCCAAACTTGATCTTCTAGGCATGGTAAGAGATGACCCAAAGCTCAACAACACGGTGCCCACAACTTCCTCTTCTTCTCTACACTCTCGCTGCCTCCCTTCTCTCTCTCGCGCTCTCTCGACGACGCGACACGCAGCAGGCGGCACGGCGGTACGGTGGAACTCCGGTGGTGCGCCGACGGTGTGGCGGTGGCTCGGTGACGGGCAGGTGGTGGTGGCGTGTTGCAGGTGCAGCTACGGGTAGGGGGTGGGGTTTCAGTGGTCTCACTGGTAAAGGAAAGAAGAAGAGGAGAAATTGGAATTTTAGGGATTTGGGGGAAATTGGGGAAAAAGATGATTTAATTTGGGTATTTTCAAAAAAAAAAAAAAAAAAAAAAATTGGGAATTTGGGTAAAGTGGAAATATATGGTTTAGATGGAATTAAAATTGGGTAAGTTTCAAGAAAAACAATTAGCTCAAGTGGTTTAGAGGTTGGGTTGACAAAGAATAAACTTGGGTTCAAAACTCAAAGGTTACAATTTAACATTAGGTTTGATTTTTAACCTACACAAGAAAAGATTTTTAGCATGGATTGGCTAGCTCCAAAAATTTAGAGGGTTCACAAAGGGAAGGTTGCAAGAATGACCAAATACAAGGATTGTAGGATTAACTCAAGCACAACTCATCCCAAAGATGGATAGCTAACTTCACAACGAAACATATATGCGAAACTAAGGAAGTCACTTAGCAAGAAGAGATTACACTAAGCTCCAAAAGAATAACTACTCAAGAAAAGCATGCCAAGGATTGCCAAGTAACTCAAACAGACAACTACGAAACACAAGATAACACTCAAGACAACCAAGAACACGATGCTCGCGGAAAACAAGGATAGGCTAGGAAAAAGGTTACCTGCCAACTCTTCCTCCAACAAGCCCTCCGACTCAGCCTACGAACGCGCCATCACGAAGACCCTCCCAGGTGGCCTAGGTCCAACTGCTCCACGACCCGAACCAACTCCCGATGCTCCTCCGGCTCCCGGGGGTGGTGGCAACGCTCTCTGACCGGCTAGCTTGGGACACTCCGCGACTTTGTGACCTTGATCTCCACATCAGAAACACCTGAGCACGTAGCCGTTGCAACCTTGACCAACATGCATCTTCCCACAACGCTGACAATGAGATGCCTTGGCTTGGTTCCCGTGCTCCGTCCTATTAGGTCCTTGAGATGAAGATGACACATTCTTGGTCTGGAAACTTGGTCGTGGCTTCTTAAAGGTAGAAGAACCTCCACCTTCAGTCCTCTTCCTAGCTTGCTCATACGATCCTCTCTGAAGCTGTTGCACGCGATACAGATCAGCGGCACACACGTAAGCGTCTTTAAGAGAACTTGGCCTACTCACAGTCAAAGCTTTTCGCGCCTCATAGTTCAAACCGGCCACGAATTTCTCGACTTTAGCGAGTTCTGTAGGAACAAGCATCCTCGCAAAACGTGCCAACTCCAAGAACCTCTTGTGATATTCAACCATAGACATGGATCCTTTCTGCAGGTGGAGAAACTCTTCATACATGGCGGCGCGCACATGTGCTGGGTAGAACCTCTCACGCATTCTGTCCTTGAGCGCGGTCCAGTCGAACTCAGGTTCTTCAAGAAAAGCTGGACCTTCATGGACCCACCACAAATCCGCTTCATGGCAAAAGTAGAACGTTGCCAGTTCCACTCTTCTCTCTTCGGGGCAACCCACCACGGTAAAGATCTTGTCAAACACCCGTAGCCACTCTTCCAAGACTACCGGGTCTTCCTCGCCGGCGAAGGTTGGTTGTTGATGTCCCGACACCAAACGACCTATATCACGGTGCCCAACAGGGGGAGGAGGCGGCACAGCGTGATTGTTGTTCAACAAAGCTTCACTGAGCGTCTGCATTGTCTGTGTCAGCTGATGAAGGTTCTGAGCGAGCTGCTCATTGGTCGGGGTCTCCGGGGTGCAAGCTCGAGGACGAAGAGGCATCGCAACTTCTACAACAACAGCACGGTTACTAAAAGATAAAAAACAAGCAAAGAATAGAAAACAACACACAACTCACCGCGCAACCTAGAGTCCTAAGCCTAATACTTAGATTCTTAAGGTCGCTTAAGGGGCTCAAACCACACTTAGCCAATTGGAAAGTCTAGACTTAACTCATCCTAGGTTAAACCTAGGCTCTGATACCAACTGTAACACCCCCCAAAACATGCTATATAAAAAGCCTTAACACATGCAGGTAACACAACTAAACACTAGCACAGCAGAAGATTAAAAGATAACTTGATAAACGTAAATCTCAGTCATGGGGTGATACGCCACGTTTACCAACAACGATAAACACTACGGCAAAAACTGCAAGGTTCACAACTATCCCAAAACTCACATGTCTATAACTAAATTGGCTCACAGGCCGTAAGACAAATGAAAGGAGCTATACTATCGGCACTAGGCATCGCCCTCGTCTAGACATCACCTGAAAGAACACAACAAAAACATGGGACGACGCCCGGTCAGCGAATAATGCTGGTAACCCACCAATACCTGTTAAGTATCATACATAGATAGGATATATATACAAAATCATTTCGAATCGGAATACATATATATAAGTGGAAAACCGAGAGTAAACACCAACTCAAGACTCATCACTCTCAAACATAACACGGGAACACATCCCAAGACCACAAAGGACCACAACAACTCAAGGATAAAGACACGACAAATGGCAACACATGCCTAGGTGCACACGCCTTTGTGACTACACACGTCACAAGAAGAGAACACACAACCACGGCTACACAAGCCCTCGTGACACCACACATCACGAGTTGATATGCCTTCCTTATGTCCTGTTCCAACCTTATGGCTACCCCCAACCTTATATGTAGTTCCAACCTTTACCTCCAGGACCCCTGTACACCAAGTCCAACCTTATTCCCCCGGGAATCGTCGTTCCCCCTCCAACAGTCGTCCAACAAAACCACCGATTTCATAGTACACGAGGTACCGTACACACACATGGCAACACATGCCCTGGATAACACATGTTATCCCAATAATAATCACGTGAACCTTACACAAAGGCCACAGCTCCATAATCACGTCACGACCACCACGAGGACCGCTGCAATACCTTGGTGACTAGTGTCCCATACCACTAGTCGTGCAATCCAGGTAAGGCCGCACACGCATCACACCTCAACAAGAATCAATCAACGGATCACAACGAAGGTATGAAACATACTCAATCAAGGAATGGGTCACAGCCCAACAACAACAACGATGGATAACGCAAGTTATCATCAACCAATCGGAAGGTACAAACAACACACACGCTAGCATTTAAACACCAAACAAGCAAGCTTATCAAACGGGTAAACCAAACGTAGTTCCGAAGAACACACAAGACTCGTCACGGTTCAACGAAACACAATGTTGAACACTTAATGCGATTCAAGACACCAAAGTCCTACATGGATACCTACCATATAGTTCTAGTCCTACGAAACATCAAGAAGACACTCAAATAGTTCCATAAAGAACATCGGGAAGTCAAAAGACCAAATACCGAGTCAAAAGAATCACGGGGAACAAATCCCCAAACAACTCCACTTGTGTACCCGCGGGTGGACCCACGGGTAGTGCCCCACCCGTGGTTCCGCCCACGGGAACACATTCCCACAAGGCCCGTACCCGCGGGTGGGGCGACGGGTGGTGCCACGCCCGCCGTTCCGCCCGCGGGTACATGTCCTGTACCACAAAACACACTTCGCGGATTTTTCATCTCCAACTTAAATTCAAGTCCAAAACATGCCAATTCTCACCCAATACAACAAAATGACTTGAATAAAAGGAAATGCCAAGCAATGGCACAAAGGAACCCTAAACACAAGCTCTAGATATGCATTTTCACAAGACAAATGCATAAACACTCACATTTCATAGCAAAACACAAGTAGAATCCAAGAAATCACATATAGGTATGCAAAATAGGTTTTGTAGAGCATTGGTTACCTCTTGTAGACTAAAAGACTTCACTTTACACCTCAAAAACCTCCTCACAAGGCTCACTTTCCAAACCCACTTCAAGAACAAACCCAAAGATAAAAAAGATCCTACCTTTAAGAAAAGACAACTAAGATGGAACCAAAAACACAAGATGGACTTAGATCTTACCCTCCTAGATGCCCAAATAGGTGAAAGGTTGAATCTTGGAAGCAACTCTTGAAGTCTTGGCAAGGTCTCAACTTGGCTTGGAGGAAAAGCTACTCACCTTTTTAGAGAGAAGGTAGAGCTAAACTTTTAGAAAGTGTAAGGGATAGAATGAAGATGTCTACTAGGTTAGGTTACAATACTAACACTATGTGTAAGGTCAAGAATGCCCTTACTAACATTAGGAAATGTAAGGAACAAGGGAACTCCCTTCAAAGCTCAAGGTACAAGTTTGACTTTGGGATTGACTAGTCAAATACTAGTCCTCAAGTATCAAATTTTAGGATTTTAGGAATTAATTCCTCAATTGAAATAGGATTAATTACTCAATTAATCCATTAATTGAATTTGGATTTCGGGGTGTCACAAACAGGGAGCGACTGAATCATTAGGTGAGGCATGGAGAAGATTCAAGACATTGAGAAGACAATGCCCTCCCGATTTGCTGCATCCTTGGGACGTAATCAGTTCTTTTTTCGGAGGTCTAAACGATGAGAGCAAAATGCTTCTAGATTCATCCTCTAGTGGGGCATTTGTATCGTCATCACCTGCAGACGCTTAGGTGTTAATTGAAAAGATCTCTTCTAATACTACCGTTTGGTACAATAGCATAAATGCCAAGGCAGGGATGTATGAAGTATCTGGGAATATAGCCCAAGAGGCAAAGGTTGAAGCCATGAGTAATGAGATCAAAAAGCTACAGGAATTGATCTAGAAAACGGAAAATAAGGGAAAACCATGTATGACCCTTGCTTTGTACTGTAATGTTTGTGGGAGGCCACATGACACGGTCATTTGTACTTCATCAAGCGAGTCAGAAAATACGGACGCAATAGCTTACGCTCAAGGGCAATAAGGAAACACTTATCAGAACAACCCTAGAAGAGGAAACTATGGATGGAAGCCCGCGCAAGGGTGGAGTCAAGGGGGACAATCGTATGGGAGACGGCAAAATAGACAAGGCAGTAGGCCTATCTACGGTCAGAATAGAGATAGGGGCTCAATCACCTATAGCCCACATTCAAGAGGAAGCAACAACGCTCTCTATCTACCACCACATGCTTCCCAAACCGATTTGAGACTTTACTAGCCTAATCTGAGAGAATTGGATGAGAAATTAACCCAAACACTTCAAGAAATCAAGAACGATAGAATCCTGCTTAAACAAGAGATTACACAAGAATACAGACAAGATATGGCTACCATGAGACAGGAAACACATATATCTTTTAAGAATATTGAAATTCAAATTGCACAGCTGGTTAAATTGGTAATGGAGAGACCCCCAGGATCTTTACCAAGCACGACGGAAATGCTATATCAGTCCGTCTGGAATCTGAACCAGCCATTACCAACGTGAAGCCAGAAAGGTCTGTTAAAGGCAAAGAAGTAATGAAAACCTATGACGTGAAGGAAACAAAGACAAACGCCAAGACAGTAACGTCTCGTTACCGCCCACAAACCCTAAACCAAGTGGTAAGTATGACCGAACTGGAGCAAAGAG
Organism: Ipomoea nil; assembly: GCF_001879475.1. Taxonomy (NCBI): domain Eukaryota; kingdom Viridiplantae; phylum Streptophyta; class Magnoliopsida; order Solanales; family Convolvulaceae; genus Ipomoea; species Ipomoea nil. Next base: position 1,289,608 of record NW_017617986.1, on the reverse strand, counting down.
GTAAATTTAATGCTTTGTTAAGAAAACTTAATGTTAATATGCCTCTCCTGCGCACATTAAAGGACTTACCTCGATCGGCATGTCAATCAAAAGAACGAGTTATACACGAGAAAGAGATTCACAATGAGTCTCAAGCCCACCTCAGTGTGGAGTATTCAGACGTTCTTGAAAGGGGGTGCCACAAGAAGAATGGCGACCCCAGTGCATTCGTAGTGCCATGTGCAATTAATGATCATCTCTTTGAGAATGCATTAGCCGATCTAGGAGCCTCCATCAATGTCATGCCTTCGTGTATATTTGATAAGCTAAATATGCCTGTACTAACCCCGCCCCGCATGACTATCCAACTAGCCGATGGATCCACTCTGTATCCATTAGGCATAGCGGAAAACGTGCTTGTCAAAATCAAAGATTCTGTCATTCTTATAAATTTCTTAGTACTGAATGTAGGCCCCGAATGGGAGGATGTCCCCATTGATCTTCGGAAGACCATTTTTTGCCACACACCAAGCGATGATCGATGTAAGCGTAGCTAGACTTACCTTGCGCATCAATAATGAGGAGGCCAAATTTGGCATGGATATCGGAGAAACGAACCAAAAGAAAGTGGCAAAATCGAAGAAAAAAATCAAAGGCCAAGATCAATTGTGCAGGAAAAGCTGGAATGTTCATTTGGAGAAGGAAAGGAAGCTGTGTGCAAGCAACCGATGTTGAGAATGGTTGAAAGAAGGGTGCATCGGGCTAGGACGTTAAAAGCAACGCTACTTGGGAGACAACCCAAGGTTTTTGTTTTATCGTTATTTCAAATTTCTGCAAATTTTATTTTTGAATAAATTTGTCTTTGAGAACTAACATGACAGGAGTCACGAGATTATTTCCAGAGAATTAAAGCAAAAGGGGAATAAGAAGACCGGACTGGAAAAGACCCGTGATCACGCGTGAAACAAGCATGAAAAGGATTTTAAAATCCATTCACGCAGGGATTCACACTGATAAACATTATTTTTGTTGTTATTTTAAATAATTTTTTTTTGTTAATTCGTAATAATTAATTAATTTTATATCTATTTTTATTATTAATTGTTTTTGTAATTAGTTTTGTTAAATCATTAATAATGGACCTTAATTTTATAAGTGAGGAATTATTTTAATTAAAAGTTTGTCATCCACTTCCTAATGCTTTGAGCCAGAGAAAAAATAGGAGAATAAGTGATTTGCAAAGCTTTGATCGGCATGATGGAGTAGCGTGAATCTTGGAGAAGAATCTGTCAAAAAAACAACTCTTCTATGCGGGCGACCTTTCGTTTGGATCAATGGCTATTCAGATTTTGTTAATCAAATGCTATAAATAGAGCCATAGGATAGGAGGAAAGGGGGATCTAATCATCATTTTGCCCCAGAACAATTCCGGTGGTGGCGTTCGAGAATTTTGATCAGCGGCGGAGAACATAGGCGCAGTAGATCAATTTCGGCAGCAAGGCAATTTGGCAGCAAACTCGTCTGATTTTTTTATTTTCCTTTCTTAATTTTCTATGTCATATTTGCTAGGTTGGAGTTTGTAATCCAATCCCTTTATCTCAATTATGCTGAAACAGCAAGTCTTCATCTCTTTAATCTTATGATTTATTAGTTTATTTTGTGTTCTACGTTAGGAAGATTATGCTTGTGATTTAACTATTGTTCTTTACATTATGCATTGTTAATTTTGCCAATTGAATTAAATTCTAATCTTTTGATTTATAATAAGATTGATTGTGTTGAAATCTGGCTAATTTTATTCTCGCTCCTAAGCTATTCTGATTGTTATTTGTCCTAGCTGGTGCATGCATGGTAATTATTTGCTTAGCTTCTGTTAGTTGCGGTTTAATTATTTTAGCATTTGAATTAGTCGTTCGCCTTGATACTTAATCTGAGCATTTTCGTTTCTTATTTTAATTTCAAGTTATTAAATTGCATCGTACAATTCCCCGTGGGATCGACCCTTGCTATTGCACACTACTACTACAATCGACTCGTGCACTTGCGAGGACTATATTAAAATTGTCCATCACACGCCGTGACCAAGGCGTGAATGAGATTTAAAAAGGAAGGCTTTATTTCCCATTCACGCACACTGTCACGCCGTGACAGCGGCGTGAATGGGGTTTTGAACCATGAAAAGTGTAGCCCTAAGGGAAGTTTGCAATTTCTTCTCTTCTTTTGCTAAGTTGTCTTATTTTTCAACCCATCCCCACATTCTTTATTTCCTATTCATCAAAACAACAAAAACTCTCTCATGCAAAGTTCACTCTTTTACTCATTTTTTTCCATTTGTGAGCAACAATTTCAAAGAACAAACGCCAATTGATTGTTCCATGGTCTCGGTATCAATTTATGGGCTCTTTTCTTGCTTTGATTGGAATGTTATTCCTTTGCCATTATTCTTTTTGTTTTTCAGCATCTCAAGCTCATATGTCTAAAGATTTCCCATTAAATCATTGAGCTTGTAGGTGTTTAGATCTTTGTTTTCTTGGATTGCTATAACTTTTATCATGAATCTCTCAGGAAGAGAACGAAGAACCTTTTTGACAAGCCTATGTTCAGCAATAGGTTCACCCAAGTTGAACGCATCTCCATAAATACCTAAGACTCTGCACCAAATTGTGTAATGTTTTCATCTTCTTCCATTTTTATGTTCTCAAATTCTGTTTGTATCATTTGTAACTTGGATTGCCTGACAGACGTGTTTTCTTTGTGGTGGATACATAATATATCCCATGCAATCTTAGTTATACCAATGGTGGCAATTAGTTTGAAGGTATCTTCACGTACGGCTCCATAGATGGCGTTCATTGCTTTCGAGTTGAAATCATATTCTTTTCTTTCTTCTTTGTTCTAGTCGATTTTAGGTTTTTGATTACCTTTACACTACAAGAAAAATCACGATTCGCGGCGGAAAAATTCCGTCGTGAAAACGCAAAATTCCGTCGTGAATCGCGTTTGGTGACGGAATTTTGCATTTTCGCGACAGAATTGATTCCGTAGCCTCCAGGCTTGTCGTATTTCATTTTGCAACGGAAATAATTCGTCGCGAGCGGTGGCGACGGAAAATCACAACGGAATTTTCTATCGCGAAGTTGGCGACGGGAATCATTACGTCGTGAGTCTGTCACGATTTTGGCAACAGAAATGTTTCCTTCCTTCGCCATTGTGTGAAAAAATATCCATCGCAAAACTCATATTCCGTCTTCTATTGCCGTCATAAAATATAACAACAGAAAAAAAATTCGTCGCAATTCCGTTGCAAATTTCGTATTCCGTCACAAAATTCTGCCGTAAGAAAATGACGGAACAAATTCTCGTCACGATTCCGCCGCTAAATTTTCCGTTGCAAATTTTGTCTTCCGTCAAAAAATTTTGTCGTAAGAAAACAACGGAACAAATTTTTGTCGCAATTCCTAGATATTCCATTGCTAAAATCACATTTTGTCGTGATTCTGCTAAATAATTATTGTTTAATATTTTAGTAATTATTATTATTTTGTAAAAATTATAATTTTAGTATTTAAAATGTTAAAATGCAATTATATTTATAAACAAAAACACTATTAATAAAATACAATATAATTTGTATTATAAAACTAATATTGTTTTATAGTAAAAAAAAATTAATGTACTACTTAATACAAATTAATAGTCTAAACAACAATATAATAATGTATAAAAAAATCAATATCTAGTTCAATCCTGTTGCGATGAGGTTGATGATGAAGTACCAGCTCTCTCACTCTCAAGAGCAAGCTGCTATATAAGAAGCATAGAAATCTTCAAATTCTGAATATCATCTTGCATCTTTGCCGAATTAGCATTATCTAATGATTGCGATGTTGAGGTTATATTATCCGATGTGTTAACATTAATTGGACCACAAATGAAGCTACCATATGAGTCAAGTCCATAAACTCTTCTTTTCTTATCATGTCCGCCAACCGCAGACACTCATCTACATCCTCTCCATTTTGTGTTAATACTTCCCTTTGCAATGCAACATGCTGCTACAAAAGTTAAAAAATTTAGTACAATAGGCACAATAAAATCTCAACATCAACTCAATATGCACACTAAAATAAAATCACAATGATTCTATTACAATAATCTTAATAAAGGTTTCTACCACAATAGTGTTAAAAAATCTCAACTAATAAACATATATTGTTTTGAAGCACATAAAAATGTTAACATCATAGATATCAACTAATAAACATATATTGTTTTCATTCTTCTCACTAGGAAAGAGAAGAATCTCATATTCTCTATGATTTTGGCATTACTGCATTTATATATCTCAGTGAGCAAATGATGCATCGAATATATAGAACTATAAGTGCTCGAGAAACCACAGTAGCAATGAAACATAAATGTTCAAGCAGTAGTTTGAATATAAAAAACAAGAGTTTGAAATATCCAGATGTAATCACAAATGCAATAAAAGTGGGGCTTACTCTTAACAGAAGCAAATCTAATGCGAAACGTCTCATCCTTTAGCTACCCATTAGCAAAATTAACAGCTTACCGAACCCAAGATTTTTTTATTCCCCGCATGTTCTTGCATTGATATAATGATATTGTAGGAAGAACTACAACAAAGTTAAATTAAATCAAATCAAAGACACCAATATACTAGCTAAGAGAGAAACATAATGAAAGACACTTAAAAGATGATAGAAGCAGGGAATGAGAAAAACTCACCTAAGTGATTGGCACATATTTTGAGTGTCTTTGACTGCCTCCTCACAAGCCTAACTTTTCTAATTTCTTTATGCTTAAAAAACTTCATAGTCCCAACTCCTCTCTTTTTTCACTAATTTCCTTCTTTATCAAATTTATACAGCTTCGCCTTACTATACAACAAAGAGCAAATGCACCAATCAAAATGACTTTGAATATGGCATGTAAAATTTAATTTGATCAATTCATTTTTACGTAGCTTTCCATCTTGTTTCTCTTTTCCATAACTCCATCCAAAGTTGTACTTGGAAATTGCAAAATAACCCAATTCACTATATCCAAAGCAAATGAAACATTTAATGATCAAAGCACACAAGCCTCCGCCAAAAAGAATCAATAAAAATTCACCTATATGGCTATATTGGAGCACACTGTCAAAATATAACCCAATTCACTATATAAAAAAACAAAAGAACTCCAAAACCCACAAATTATTACAAATTAACAGAAACCTATAACTCAATAATGCTAAAAAGACAAACCATACACAAAAAAAAATATACAATTGAATTTACCAATAGTATTTAGAGAAAAATAAATCTAATAAAACAGAATCTTGAATTCAATAGACTCACTAAAAAGTATCAGGAGGTCCATACCATTGATTCCCTTATTATTTGCATTTCCACTAGATAAACTAATAGAAATATTCCAAACAGTATATAAATCCTAATTATTTTACTCCAAATGTTTACAACCTTCTTTTCAACAAGGAAATGTCAGTAGTTGATATTATGTTTTGCAAATTGGTTTAACCTCAAATAAATTCAGAATCGTGCTCTCTATAAATCAAATACAAGGAAGAAGCTAATGACCTAATATTATGGCCAAAATACTCCAAAATATTTGAACATATAGACCTTTACATACCTATTCTGATATCTTCATAGTTAACAACATACACAAGCCTCATTAAATTACAAGATATCATTAAATTTCCCAAAAAAAAAAAAAAATTCAAGAAAATAATCAAAATAATGAAATTAGGAAATTAGGAAAGATTTGGATCAAGAAATACCTAATCAGTTGCTTCGTCGTTGGCAGGGGAGGACGGCGGCGGTAGGAGATGATGGGAGACGGCTGCCTTTGTCGACAGCAGGGGAGGATTCGTTGCAGAATCACAGGGGAGGCATCGGCGGCAGGGGATAACAAGAGACAACGACATTCTTAGATGGCAGGGGAGGACTCCTCGTAGAATCACAGGGGAGGTAGCGGCAGCGGCAGGGAAGGACGGGAGACGGCAGTGTCGGCTTCTGCTTCGACAGCAAGAGAGACGGCGACGTCGGCTTTGGAGTCAGAGTCTGCCATCTAGAGAGCGGTTAAGTTTAGAATTTAGGATTTAGAATTTAGAATTTTAGGCGCGCTGAATTTTAAGTTTTAATTTAAATTTTTACTAGTAATTGTTAAAAGATTAGTTTTTAAAATTATAATATTATATATATATATATATATATATATATATATATATATATATATATTAAAAACTAGTTGTTTTGGATTAATGATGATTACAATAAATATAGTTCCCAAATAATTAAGAAATTAATTACATATTTATAATCAAAATCTTCTCATATTTAAATATTCACAAAAAATTTGTTAAACGATCAAATCAAAGAATCTAGTTAATAAATTTTTAAACAAAATATTCCAATTCGATCAATGGTCAAATATTTTTTAAAAATTTTAGTTATCAATATATAGTTGGTTATAAAGTATTGGTTATAAATAATTAATATAGAATAAAAATGATTATTTTCAATATAATCAAAATGAGTATTTTAAACTTGTCGTAAAAGTAGTAGTAAAAGTGATTATTGTTATACATAGTTATAATCGATAATAAAAATGATGTCCTAACAATTTTTCATATTAAAATAAATTAAATATTTTTAATACAATATTGATTAGACAGTAAAATTTAACTTATTTTTTGTTAAAAGTGAAATTATTATACTACTTATGTTGTGAATACTCCATATGTCCATAATTACTTGTCGCATTTGCTTTTTTCATGTTTTTAATGCAACAAAACAAATGTTTCTAACTATCTAATTTTGCCCTTCAAAAGTATGTGTCATTTGTACAAAGTACAATTGTACTTACCTCATTAATTATCTAGAAATTTAAACAAGTCAAAAAGGCAAATTGAAAAATGTAAAATAATAGTTACGTTCAATTTTGGAAAGAAAATAATATTTCGGGACAAAATAAAAAAGAAAGTACGACAGGTAAAATGAGATGAAGGGAGTAGTGATGAAAGAGTTATGCAATTTAGTTATAGCATATGAATTCATATGCAATTTAAAATTTCCCACTTTTATTAATACCAAACTTGGTGCAAAATCTGATCATTAAAATATTATAAACTTTAATTAAAGAATAAAATAATCTTGCAACAGAAAGAACGACTGTTGCAAGTTTCGTCACACGGGTGGGTTGTTGGGTTAGGGTTAGTTGGGTCGGATTAGATTTGGGCTAGATTTTAATATCATAATAGTTCATGTTATTACAACGGATTGGATTAGTTTTTTTTTTTTTTTTCTCAAAATTTATAAGTTGGACCTTAACATATAATATGTTATGAAATTTATTTTTTTAAGTAGGATAAAGATTTTTATTTTATACATCTAATTTAGATTTTTAAAAATAATTGTATTGTAATAATGTGTGCTTAATCATATTAAACATGATTAAATTTTAATTAATTTATTTAATAAATATTAGCCATGCATGATGCATTAACCGAGTAGAATTATTTTACTAGATCAAATTAAATAAAAAAACTTTATAAATGAATAAACCTCATATTTCATTTATATATATATAAAATTTAATAACATTAATAATTTTTAATAATTCATATGCAATTTCAGTTTTACATTAAATTTTGAAATTTTCCACTTGTAATAACAAACCTAGTGCACAATTTGACAATTAAAATGTTATAAATTTTACTTTTTCTTTAGAAAGATTATAAATTTTACTTAAAAGTTTAAATATTCTCACGACGGAAAAGAACGACTGTTACAAGTTCCGTCGCTAAACTCATACGTGAAATCTATATTTGCGCCAAACATTGCAACAAAATTTATTTTCATTGTTGATTCAATCACCGTAGCGCGATGGACATGTGGGGCGTCTTGGCAATGGACACGATTCTGTCGTCCAATTCTGTAGCGAAAATAAATTTTACTTAAAAAATTAAATATTTTAGTAACGGAAATAACGATCGTCGCACGTTTCGTCGCCAACATCAAACGTCAAATTTATCTTTGCTCCAAACATCGCAACAAAATTAATTTTCGTTGTAGATTCCATTGCCGTAGCACGACGGACATGTGGGGCGTCGCATTTTCTGTTGCCAATATGTTAACGTATTGGCGACGGAATAGATTCCGTCATCTCATTCGGTAGCGGAAATAAACTTTACTTAAAAAAACAAATATTTTAGTTACGAAAAAACGATTGTCGCAAGTTCTGTCACCAACCTCAAACGTCAATCTATCTTTGCGTGAAATATCGCAACAGAATTAATTTTTGCTGTTGATTCCATCGCCATAGCGCAACAGACATGTTGGACGTCGCATTTTCTATTGCCAATGTGTTACAATATTGGCAAGGAATTGACTCCATCATCTCATTCTGTAGCGAAAATATACTTTACTTAAAAAAATAAATATTTTAGTGACGGAGAGAACGATCGTCGCAAGTTCTGTCGCCAACCTCAAACGTCAAATCTATCTTTGCGCCAAACATCGCAACAAAGTTAATTTCTATTGCCGATTCCATCGCCATAGCACGACAAACATGTAGGGCATCGCATTTTCTGTCGTCAACGTGTCAACATATTAGCTAAGGAATTGATTCCGTCGTCATTTTCTGTAGCAAAAATAAACTTTACTTCAAATTTTAAATATTTTCGTGACGGAAAAAATACCCGTTGCAATTTCTGTCGTCAGCCTCCGTCGTCAATTCCTTTGTGCAAAGATTATGTGGGAATATTTTCCACTTTGCGCCAAATATCGCAACGGAATTTATTATCGTCGCCAATTCTGTCGCAAAATCGCGATGGAACCATCGGCCGTTGCCTTTGCCGTCACCGTTGTGGTGACATAACTTAATTTTGTCGCAAAATCCGTCACAAAAATGTGGGCGCCAAAATTTCACAGGTTTTTTCTCAAATTGCGCCAAAAATTGCTACGGAATTGAATTCCGTCACCGTTTCCAACGCAAAATTGTGACAGAACACGTTCTGTAGCGAAAACCGTCGCGAATCGACAACTGATTACACTCCGTCGCGATGTTTCCGTTGCGATTCATGATTTTTCTTGTAGTGTTATCATCGACTGGGTTTTTACACTCATTTTCTATAGCATTCCAGACTCCTTCTCCTTGTGCCAAATATATATATATATATATATATATATATATATATATATATATATATATATATATATATATATATATATATATATATATATTCGTTCTAGCTTTCCAATAGGAGAAGTTAGTTCCAACTAGTGCAGGTGGTCTGTTGTTCAAAAGACCTTCTCTGGGAAATTCCATTGTGATTCTGCTAATAACTTAAGCAGTTTGACTCTGATACCAATTGAAATTCGTAAATCAAGAACACAGGGATGTTGAAATTGAAGTTTTAACACAAACAAATTGTAATGCAGTTTGGGCAAACAACCCTAATCTGCGAGGCACTTCTCAACTTGGGAATTTGCCTAAATCCACTAAATGCTCAGTATTGAAAGTACATTGTTTGGAATCATATATTACACAATAGATGATCTTTCCTATCGTACTATTGTAACCTAAACACATGTACTACTTTCAGGTGAAATTTAGTAACTCTTCTCAATGACTCTCGAACCTCATAAGATTAATGTTGGATGCGTGAATCTCTTATTGATGTCAGCTTCTATTTATAACACTTAATTCTTATTCGGCTGTGATAAACAGTGGTACTTTTCCTAGAAATAGAAATTAATATTCCTTTTGTGTTTGGTATTCATTTTTGCACAAAAACTCTTAACAAACTCTTTTGAGTCAACAGAATTATATTAATCCATTATATTATCAAGAATGAGATAGTCAAAGAAGAGGTAATTAATACAAGAAATTATGGAGATTGTGTGACCCTGATGTTAGGGGAGATTTCAACTGCAAGAATATGAGATTATGTAACAGCTCAATGATTAGACAAATGATCCCAAACTCACTCCAAACTAAGAACAACTTTCTCTTATGTACAATATATTTTTCTCCCTTTCAAACCATGGACATGTCAATTTCTTTCTCCCTTTCACCTCATGGTCATGACAACTTTAGTACATGTATTATACATTATATATAGTAGATTTCGACTTGACTTATCCTAAAAAGGCTCGTGATTTTTACTATTATGATTTTCATATTAAATTTCTATGTCATAATTAGTGATTCACTCTCTACAAAATATGCTATATTATTCATTTTTATCTATGAAAAAAAATCAATTTTCTCCATCAACTACACTTCTTATTTTTATCTATGAAAAAAATCAATTTTCTCCATCAACTACACTTCTTACGGGGCCAGAGCCTACTTCAAAACACTCCATTTCTTAGCGTGGCAGGGTAGGAGAACATGAGAATAATAACAACCACAACGTTAGGAATAATAATTATGTTACTATAGGAATCGAACCCTAATGTATGGGTTAGAAGTAGGACAAGAAACCACCAAGCTAGGGAGGTTATTATAATCCCAAGGGATGATGTCTAAAAGGGAAGCAAGGGTGCCTTATATAGTGTTGGTGAAGACCTTTCGGATGCTTGGCAAATGTACAACATCGGCTAGTCTTCATTATTGGGCACACGTGTTCCCACTACCTGGATTTCAACAATCTCCACACAGATAAATAGATTATCATAACTTTTAATACATGATATTTTAAATGGCTTGGGTGGTTAGTGATTGTGTTGTTATGCTGGAGGTCACAGGTTCGACACCCATTGAGAATATCTCATTCGATGTTTTGCTCCCTCCCATACCACCCTCCAACTTCTCGGGTCACCCCCATTGGGCCAAGACTTTCTCAATAAAATGTCCCCTGGGGTCCCATGCCGCCATCACGAGTTCCCCACTTTCTTTGGTTGTATTCGACGGGCAAAGAAAGTATAGACACTCCCGACCTTCCACATTGCTTGACCCTCCCGCCTCCTAGTCTGAAAGGTTCTCCTCTCTTTTTAATAGATTGGTGCTTGGTCCGTGTCGCTTTCCCTGCATGGGTTCGTCAGGATAACTAATCTCCCACAAGAACCTTGTAAGAAAAAGAAAGTGATTTCTGCCGCCTTCCGTTCTTGCGGGCTCATTGGGACTCCTCACCCCGAGGGGTAACTAAGCGGTCCATCGAGAAGTGTAATATACTGACTGCTGAGATATGAGATTAAATGCATCGACCATTATGAAGCATAATAAGATATGTCGATCGCTAAGAAGCGGGATAAAAATATGTTGACCGTTGAGAAGCGAGATAATAATATGTTGGCAACTGAGAAGCGAGATAATTATATATCTATCACTAAGAAGCGGGATAATAATATGTCGACCACTGAGAAGCGGGATAATAATATGTCACCCGCTAAGAAGCGGGATAGAAAGATGATTGATCGCTATGAAGTGGGATAATAACATGTCGACCGCTGAGAGGAGAAATAATAATATGTCGACCGTTGAGAAGTAGGATAATAATATGTCGAGCGCTAAGAAGCAGGATAATAATAAGTTAACCGCTAAAAAGCTGGATAATAATATTGACCATGATTTTCCTGGTACTGGTCGCCTCCGGTTCTTTGCGACCATACGATACGCGGGCCACCAACCTTGCCTTACAGACATGATACGATGATGTGCATGTGGGCTGTCTCCGATGCATTACAAACCCAACATGATTATGAGTACGAGTCATCCCCTTTGCTTAGTGACCGAACGATACGCTGCCCGCCTACCCTACAGGCTTGGTACAATGATATGCATGTGGGCCGCCTTCGGTGCATTGCGAACCCAAAATGATTATGGGTACAAGTCGCCCCTTCTACTTAGTAACCAAACAATGCGCAGGCTGCCTACCCTGCCCTGCAGGCTAGTGTGGTGTGTGAATGTGGTTGCCTCCGATGCATTGCAAACCCAACATGGGGATGTGTACAAGTTTCCCCGCTGCATTGCGACCTGTATGGTACATGGGTCGCTTACCCTGCCCTATAGGCCTAGTATGGAGTGTGCATATGGGTTGCCTCCAATGCAGAGCAAACCCAACATGGCGATGTGCACAGGTCGCCCCTCCACATTGCGACCTGTACTGTTCGCGGCAGCCTACCCTGCCCACCAAGCCTAGTATGGAAAAGGGGTGAAGAGTAATAACAAAATAATAAAAAGTGTTTTGTCTTACCTCTCCAAGCTGCTTTCTATCCCACCAAGGTGTTGTTGCTTGGTCCAAGGCCACTACCCAACCTGCGGGTCCTTAATGGTCGGGGTATGGTCGATACTCTCATCTGTGGGCTCCTCGTGTATAGATTCGAGCTTCCTTCATGTCGGGTTCTTTAATTTTTGGTCTAGTTGCGGCATCGAGCCCCTTGCACTAGAGCCCCCTCCTTGGTAGTGCCCTCTTCCTAGCTCATGGAGTTCTGAGTTAGGTAAGAGTATGATTTGCTTGAGTGTTCAAGTCAGCGGTCAACTATTGGGTTGCGTCTTGCCCTATTGTTGCATAGACCATCCACCAATGACAATGGCAATATCCCGGACCAAGGGTTGAACAGTGGGTCCAAACTCTGAGTGACCTCGGTTGGTTTTGCCAACGATAGCTTTTCTTCTAATGGCTAAAGTGCTAGTCGGACCTTTCATGCACGTTCAATGGGTAGGGAACCGACCCTCACAAAACGGATAGACCCCCGCCTTATCGGCTAAGTCATTATTATGGGTACAGCGAACATTCGATTTGTGATTCAGCTATTTTGGCGTACCTCAGGTTTGATTACATAAAGGGAAAGGGTAAAACAGGTAGAAACTAGGAACACGTGCTTTTGGTAGCGTTCCCCACTAACTGTGCCAATGATGGTTTTGTCGGTACCAGGTCCATCTTAAACTGAGAATGGAAGTACACAACGAGGGGTAGGAAAGTAGTGGTATTATTGCTCGGGGCGCTAGTTTCAAAAGAGTACGTATAAAGCCCAAATAGTGGGCTAGGAATAATAATGCTGTTATTAGCAATCGAACCCTGGTATATGGGTTAGAGGTTAAAACTAGAAACCACCAAGCTAGGGAGGTTATTATAATTTTAAGGGATGATGTCTAAAGGGGAGGCAAGGGTGCCTTAGTGTTGAAGACCTTTCGGATGCTTGGCAAATGTACGAAATCAACTAGTCTTCATTATTTGCCACACATGTGTCCCCCCTACTACCTTGATGTCAACAATCTTCACACGGGTAAATAGAGCATTCTACCTTTTAATATGTGATATCTTGAGTGGCTTGGGTAGTAGGTACTTTTGTTGTTATGCTAGAGGTCATAAGTTTGACACCTATTCAGAACATACTTTTCACACCCCCCTTGAACTTCTTTGCCAACCCCTTGGGCCAAGACTTTTCAATAAAATGGGCCCCCGGGGTCCCATGTCCCCATCATTGAGAAAAAAATTTCCTCAAAAATTTTTTTGAAAAAATATAGTTTATATTATTTTTTACATACTCATAATTCTTTACAAAGTAATATATGTTTTATACTTTCTTAAACATTTTCAGCCCCATAGAATCTAAGCTTCTACCACGGAAGTTCGAACCTATAACCACCAATTTCAAATAGATAATTTATTTCAATGGTAAATGAATTCTTCAAACTTGAAAAAAATCAATTCCTTCCTTTTTTTTTTTTTTGGTATTTCATTTTTTTACACTTTTAAGAGAAAGTTATAACATAAATTTAATATATTACTCTCACATATATCTTTACTACTAGTTTCTTCTACGCGCTTTGCGCGAAAACTTGTGCCCAATGTTTTAACTCGTTTAGTAAATCATTTTCAAATACATGAATTGCATTTATGAAGTTTTATTTTTTTAATTTGGCGATGTTTCGAAAATATTCACCTATAATGTATTTTGTGGATGTTTTTGATTTTTTTTCACAAGTAATTCACATTATGCTGAACATTGACATTTGTAATTTGAAATAAAATTTCTCAAGTAAAAACACATTGATGTAAAAGCTATTCGATATGAATCAAATTTGTTTAAATGTCTTTTTCTTCCAGTTTGAGTTGTCTCCCTTCTAACTTCATGTTGTTGTATGGGAATCCAATAATATGTGAACCATCACATCCCCTATTCCCACCTGAATAATTCATCATGTGTTAACTTCAGTATAAATCCACCCAAATATGGTTATGCTACTATTTGTGGGCTATAGTTAGCTCTCTAAACGCATCATACAATACTCTAATCTGTAATCTTTAATTTTGTCATTAGAATCCATATATATATATATATATATATATATATATATATATATATATATATATATATATATATATATATATATATATATATATATATATATATTTTGGATCAGGTGAGGTACCTAATTAAAATGAGATCGTGAGGCTCGATCCTGTGCGTTTATTTTTGGTTTTGAGCGGCTGTGATTGGAGGCAAGATTAAGCCTAGAATGAGATGCTGTATTTAATTTGGGGGTACTAATGTAATTAGCCATGAGTCATTATTTTGTTGCCGTTTTTATTTTGATGCGCCGATTCTTTTTTCCTTACCCGACATTGGCTTAATTAGTGTCTTTCCGGTTTCCTCGTTAGCGTCAATATTCAATACATCCGCAGGCCATCCATCTTCTTCTCTCTCGATCGTCAGCGATCATCGACAGGCCGCAACCGTCTTCTACTCTCTTGTTCGTCGACGCTCATCAACTTTCCCCATGGACGGCTCCTCATCTAGGCGTTCATTGCGACGGCGTGGATCTTCCTCCGTTGTTGTTCAAGGTACGTTCTACTGTATGGACTCCTTGTTCATTGTTTTATGATGATTTTGTCTTGTAGGGTGTTTCTGTCTTTAATACATACTTCCCCTCACTATGCAACTTCAATACGAGTCTAGCAAGGCATCCTACTCTGTTCGTGGTCCGCCGGCGCTTCTGTTTTGTTGTTCCTTCCTCGATAGTCTCTTTACCTTTTGTGTCCTTATACCTTTCTCGTGAACATACCACTTGTTTTTTCAGAATATGGCCGTATTTGATTTTTTTATCGGAACTACGACGCACATCAAATCCAACTGTGCCAGTGTAGTTCATATAGAACTTAATCCCATCTTCCATTGTATCGAATATCTGTCCTTCAAATGGTTTCAAGCTTGCGTCACATTCAGGTATCCAAGTTTTCGCCAGGCGACACATCCATAACACAATCGCCTCCATTATCCATTTCTTCATTGTTTACAGCACCACCCACACCTGGGAATTATGTTACATATATATGTAGATTCAAAGTTTAGTACATGATAAATTATATCCCCCACACATATCTAAATTATGTTGCCATACGCACACAAATTACCACTACGTTTCATACCCATTAAAATGATATCTCTTGTTTTCGATTACTATATAATTTCCTGCCCCCTTTACACATTTCTTCACGCACATACCATCTTCTGTACTGATTATTCTGGTTTAGGTAGTTTTACCGACTTCAACCAAACAAATCGGACATTACGCACATACCAATCCACACACTCGCACAAACGTCACTCCTTCCTACCAATTCCCACGGGTTTACATAAACTGTTCTCATTCATTAAATTATTACCACAACTAGTCAACAAACATGCAAACACTCATTCATCTTTTCAAGCTACAAAAACATGTATACATGCTGTGGGTATTTTTATTTTACCTTCTGCTTATCTAGGGCTGTTAACGAACCGAACATAAACGAATGGAGGTTGTTCGTGTTCGTTTGTTAAGGAATTTGGGGTGTTCGTGTTCGTGTTCGTTTGTTAATGTTTTTGAAAATCTTGTTTGTGTTCGTTTGTTAAGCGTTCGTTAACGTTCGCGAACACGTTCACGAACGTGTTCGTTAACATTAACGAACATGTTCGCGAACGTGTTTGTAAACGTTCGTGAGCACGTTCGCAAACGTGTTCATTAACGTTAACAAACACGTTCACAAACATGTTCATTAACAAGCGCGTTCACGAACATATTCATTTACGTTCATGGACACTTAATAAACAAACACCTTCACATGTCCATGATCACAATTCGTTCGTGAACAATAAATAATCTACGTTCACGAACAATAGTCAAACAAACAACACAATTACAAAACTAATATAATATAATATATATGTTTGTGAACATGCTCACAAAGATTATTAAACGAACACGAACGAGCTTGTTCACGAACATTATTAAACGAACATAAACAAGCTTGTTCACGAACATTTGTAAACGAACACAAACGAGCTTGTTCACGATCTCTTTGCAAACGAGCTTACAACTGTTCAAGCTCTATTCGTTTATTAACCGAGCTCTAAATTTTGTTTGTTAATGTTCGTTTACCTTAACAAACAAACATAAACAAACGCTTACCGAACACGAACACGAGTACTTTGCCGAAAGCTCTGTTCGCTAACACCCCTAAACTTATCAACCACTTCAAATTACATTGCCAACATAAGATGTTGCATAAGCCTTCACAAATTCATGCTCCCACACCCTAACATATTATGAGTATATTTCCCTTCCCAATTAAAAGTACCCGTACTGTTGCTCTCCTAATATACAATACACGCCTTCACCTAATCAATTACTCGCACACATCGCACATACCATATACACCCGTGCATAACACTCCGGCAACAACATGACTTTGTTTAAGATGTTGCACATGCCATAACTTACGAACGCACAAGCTATGCAAACAACCAAATTTAAAAACACACTAAACGGCACACATACCGGATGTCGCACACGCCATGCACACGGACCCAACCAGACTTCTTCACCGTTTTAGCTTCGAATGCACAAGCCACCTCCGTCTTTTCCTTTCTCCGGTCAGTGCGTACCATGAAACATATAGAAAATCTATGAAATTAAATGGTATGATTACTAATTACCATTCTTACGTAGGCTATTACTGTGCATAATAATATATTAATATTCTTCCCAAAAATAAATACAACTACACAATTACGTGAATCTCTCTATGCTTAGAATCTGACCATAATTAGTTCCTAAATATCTTTTAATCTTAGCCATCAAATTTAAATGTGTGAATGGTGGTGATGGGATCTCATGATCTCATTTAAAGGGAGGGATGGAGTTCAGCAACTACAAAAAATGAAACACTTGGTGTAGATCTATCTATATTGAATCAAAGGTGGCTGTGTAGAGAGTTGAGACAATGGGTTTCACTAAAACAAACAGCTATAGCACGAGTCTTGTACATGCTCGCCGAGTATAAAGGCACTATCTTGTAGCAACAGACAATTTCTAAGGCCTGCTTAAAATAGTATTTTCCACTCACAAAAAGTCAGCATTGTCTTTTAATTTTCTGCCATTTTCATAACTCAATACACGCATTATCCTCAGTAAGATGACACTTGTGCTAGGCATTCAACATCAAGATTGGTTTTTGTAAGATTTTTGACTTATTTGTATTATGAAAACGAACTCTTAACAGTAAAATTCGAACTCATAAACTTTGGTATATTACAAGTTCACAACACTCATACCAACACTCACATTGTCAGTAAGAAATTAATGAAAAAAAAATTAACAAAATGAGACAGGGACAAACAGAGGTATAAACACAGGATCACAAAAATTAGCTTAAGGGAAACAACATATTCCATACATAGGTTAGAAACTTCCTACTCAGGGCAAAACTCCGATCCCTATTTAAATCCATCCAAATTAAATGAAAGCTAGAAACAAACTAAACTTCATTATTTAACCCAGATTACAGAGGTAGAAAATTGTGCAGCATTTTAACATCCAAGAAGAATTGAAGCAGTATGC
The DNA here is from genome assembly GCF_001879475.1 of Ipomoea nil. NCBI lineage: Eukaryota > Viridiplantae > Streptophyta > Magnoliopsida > Solanales > Convolvulaceae > Ipomoea > Ipomoea nil. The sequence continues at coordinate 1,271,767 of NW_017617986.1, read as the reverse complement.
TAGGGAAAAAAATCACAAGGGAAGCATTACATTACATATTTATACAAGGGAAAAAAATCAAATTAATAACAACATAAAGAATGAATTAAAGTTGTTAAGAAACAACATATTAGATTTGTCATGCATGTTTGGAATTTAAATCACATTACACTCCAACAATTAATTAAAAAACAACCACGAAACATATCTAAACACATATCACAAAACGTTGTTAATAGCAATTTGGTTTATACATTACAGTAGATTATTAATCTACGAATCCCTACCATTTTGCCTACAATTGAAGTACCTTTTCAGCTATTATACATCATTACCCTCGTATTTAAGCAATTATAAATATATTATAATACATCAGACATGCAAATAAAAATGAAACTTTGCACTCATAAGAAAGACAAGAGTTGATCGGTTGAGAAACAAACAGGTAGGATTTCATGGGTGGTTATACACTTCTAAACAGAATGCAAAGATTATTGTATTTCTCATATTTCTCCGTCACCACCAGAAAGACATATGCAGCGATAGAATATAATCAAGTGGCAACATCAATTTTAGACATTAAGATTCTAAGATGAAAACCTGTGATGATCATGGCCTATAATGAGAACTATGATCCCCTCCCATGACCATGCAATTAGACACCCATATAACAGTTTTGCAACTAAACACACACAGAATTCCTTTTTCCCCCACCTTTGCAAACATTATAAAATACAACTAGTAAATTATATCAGTCATCTTAATTTCCACTTTCATCTGGCAGGCATTAGCAGGATAATTGTGATTTTTCAAATAAAGCATAAAGGCAAATTACACATAAACTAACAGATGAAAGGAAGAGGACTTTATTGAAAGGCTTATGTACGGGTGTGTTTCAGCCGTCTGGTTTCTTTTCATTTTCTCTGTTATTTTGGATAATTTCTACTTATACATAAAAGATATTTCATTCTCTCTCAGCAAGTAAACTGTTTACTTGTACAAGTGTAATAATTTGGATAATGGTAAGCAAATGTACAGTGGTTTGGTGAACATAGGAGTTGATTGATTACTCATCACTGAATATCACATATTTATACACATTAAGAGAAAAAAATCAAATTAATAACAACATAAAGAATGAATTAAAGCTGTTAAGAAAAACAAACCTGTCAAGAAACTTGTGTAGGGAGAAACACACTAAATTTTTAGAGAACAAAAAAAAGAAAAATGCAGCAATAGTTGCGTGGTGCCTTCTCTGTGCAATGGAGTCTTTAAATAGCTACATACCTGCTAAATATTATTAATTGCAAACAAAATTGCAGGACCAGTCAGTACTAAATTCAATTTAAATTAATTTCTAAATTCTATACAATCATCAATTTAAGTCCAATAAAATTACCTTAAATTGTTGAATTGTCATCCCAATCTCATGAAATTAACAAAATTAATCAAAAAAAATTTACCTTTGATGAATAAAATTACAAGAAAACATGCACCAATCACTCCACTTGGACATTGAACAGCGATCAACGATCAAACCCATTGAATCCCTTGGATTGTTTCAATTCTTTAACGAAATCTCTACTTCAGATTGCATCAATCCTTTAACGGAATCTCTGCTTCGAATTGCTTCAATCCTTTAATGTCCGGCAGTTCTTAGGGAAAGAATGATGGTAGTGAATGATTGATTGTGTCTCAGCAGCTTCTTACGCTAGAAATAAGGACGGAAGGAGGGGAAGTATATCTAGAAAGGAGGGAAATGATAGTGGCCTAGTTGTGAATTTAACGGCAGTTAAATATATTTAACAGTAACAGATCTGTTTGTACATTTTTGACAAGAAAAATATAATGTACAACATTAATAAAACAATGTACAAGACAATTAGCAATTAAAAATGAACAAAAACAAGGGGTATAACCATCATTAGAACTTATTATGTTTTTAGATTAGATATATGGATATTTAAGTCTTTATATTAATTATTTCCAACAACTTATTTCCATTAACCAAACAAAATTAATATTCTAAGTAATTTCTTTTCAATTAAATTTATATTCAACTCTTTCTTAATTATTTTCCACAAATCAAATGAAAACATTTCAACTTTTAAATACTATTTTTTATACTATTCCATCATATATATATATGACTCTACCATATTCCAATATATGAGAAAAATATATTTAAATTGTTTCTCTCCCATATTTTAAAAGCAAAATAGAGATTAATTATGGCCAAACATGGTTATTTCTTTTTGGAAAAATATGACAGGATATCATTCACCACTTTAGAATTGCATAACGAGGAAGAAGACGATCCGGGGGGGGGGGGGTTATGGTAATCATTATTGCATGGACCATGGGACTATAAATAAAAAAAATACATTTTTAATATACTAATGATACATTATTTATGTACGTAAAGTACATTTTTTGAAAATAAATTTTTAATATACTAAGGGTACATTATTTTATATAATGTACCTTCAGTAAAAAAAAAAAAATCATATACTTTTAATATATTAAAAATGTACTTAATATTCATAATTCACACAATAATTTGTCAGAGTTATGGTCCATAAAATTTTTGAAAGTAATATATAAATTATAATGTAATCAATTGAATACACAATTTTTTTGGGCCGAGTTTGATCAAAGTGAAAGTGAAGATCCAACTCTAAATTAAAAAATAATAATAAAAAAATAAAATAAAATAAAAAAGGCCCATTTTGATAATCTCCAATCCACATAAGTTGTGTGGACGATATTTTATATATTGTAAAATAATATACATTCAATACAAAATAATGTAGATTCAGTACAGAAATAATGTATATTGTATTCAGAAGATATACATTATTTGTGTACTGAGTGTACATTATATTGTATAATATACATTTAATACAAAAATAATGTACATTTGATATATTAAAAATGTAATTTTTATTATAGTTTACGTAACATTGTGTGGACCATTTGCCGATAATCTCCTCCAGTTATTTTGTTGTCATTTGAAATGCATAACAGAAATTTTTAAACAACCGAATAGGGTTTAGAGTCATAAACTATAAGGTTTGCAATATTTAAGAAATTGACCCAATTTTTCATTATTATTATTATATTAATATTAATATTGTTTATATATATAAATAAATAAATAAATAAATAAATATATATATATATATATATATATATATATATATATATATATAGAGAGAGAGAGAGAGAGAGAGAGTAGGGTTCCAAAGAGAACACTTGCTTAGGTGAGAACGTAAGAACAAATCGTGTGCATCCATCTAATATTTTTTAATAGTCTAGATTAGATTAAGTGTGTGCGAACGCGAATTAAATGTGTGCAAGCACACTTAATCTAATCTAGACCATTAAAAAATATTAGATGGATGCACATGATTTGTTCTACGTCCTCACCTAAGCAAGTGTTCTCATATGATCCTATATATATATATATATATATATATATATATATATATATATAGAGTTGCACTCGGGTGCGAACGGCTCGCCCAGGCGCGAAATAGGAATGAATTCTGTTCGTCCACGTGTCCAGATCTAATGGATGAGAACCACTGATTTTTTTAAAAAACGCGGTGGCATTTTCGTAAATAATTGAACATCGAAGTGCAAGTAAAATATATTACAAGTGCATGTAAAATGTATTATAGGTGCAAGTAAAAATTTACACTGAGCATCAATACTTAGTTGCACTTATAGTTCTAAATAGTTGCACTTATAGTTCTAAGTAGTTGCACACATAGGTATAAGTAGTTGCATCTAGGTGTATGAATGTTTGCGAGTGGTTTTCAGGAGTATTACTACCCGCTGAACTCAGATCAATGAATGTTAACAAGATAAAATTACATGCACTTATAGGTGAAAGTAGGTGCACATATAGTTATAAGTAGTTGCACCTATAGTTATAAATAGTTGCACATATAGTTATAAGCACACTCAGGTGCATGAATAGTTGCGGAAAGTGAATGCTAACAAGGCAAAATTACATGCACTTATAGGTGTGCACTTATAAGAGATTTTACTTGCACTTCGATGTTCAATTATTTACGAAAATACCACCGCGTTTTTTTTTAAGTTATTAGATCTGGACACGTGTCACGCGCTGATTCGTTCGCATTTCCTTCCTGGGTACTTATTCGCACCTGAGTGCGTCCCTATATATATATATATATTAATGGGGTGAGGCAGATTACTACAAAACAGAGTATGAAATTGAATGGATATGGGTCGGAGTAGGTGCAAGTTTGGAATGCCGGTTATCTTTTCCCCAAACTATTCCAAGGCAACAAATAATTCATGAGCGAATGTTTTCGTAAAATTAGCAGATAATTTCATATCAATTTGAAAAGTGTATCCAACCATTTAAAAAAGAATTAATTTCACTAGAGGTGACTTGTTTTTCGTGGCAATTTCAAAATTAGTTTCAGACTATTTTTTTATCATTTTACATCCCAAAATATCATTTTTTTTGGATAATTTTAGTCTTTCTTATGAATTTTTCTATTTTTAGTAAGGGCATTTTTGTCTCTTCATATTTTTCTTTTGTTATTTTTTCGATTTCAACCGGTTTAATTCGTTTAGAACTTTACTAAAAATCAGTTGAAAAATATGGTTACTAAAAATCAAAGGTTACCTAAAGTTCTAAATGAATTAAACTGGTTGAAATTGAAAAAATAACAAAATAAAAATATGAAGAGCCAAAAATGTACTTACTAAAAATAGAAAAAGTTATAAGAAAGACTAAAAGTGCCCATGTAAACACAAAAAAGTAAACTTTGTATATATATTCACAAAATTCCTTGTACAGTGTGTGTATAATTCAATGCAGGTACAAAATCTCTGTCTAGTCCTCTGATTCTTCACTGACGTTATCTATGAAAGTGCCTCCGGGATTCAATTAGCGTAGCCTCCGGGATTCAATTGGCGTGTGCCTCCGGGATTCAAGTGACGTAGCTTCCGGGATTTAAGTTGCGTAACTTCCAACAACGAGCGTCAAGAATTTAGAAGTAATCAACCCTGCAAAGTTTCAAAACACATGCAATGGATTCAAGCTGCTTTAAGATCCTCAAACGCCTTCAAAAGACTTCAATATCTTCGAGACAATCAATTATGCAAAGCTCCAAAGTACCTGCAATGGATTCAAATTGCCTGCAAAATCAACAAAAAATGCCTTCAACTTCAAGCGTTCTTCAATGCCTTAAGGCTCTTCAAATGCTCTCAACTCCTTAAGTCTTCAAGTTCTTCAAGCTTTCAAGTGTGTTTTTGGAATGAAAATGAAGGCTCTATTTATACTAGAAGCCTAACCAACATTCCTCAACAAACTCCCACTTTAATTAATTAATTAATTAATTAATTAATTAATTATTCTAGGAAAATGAACCTTGTTCGAGATCAAGTTTAGGTTCATTATCGTATAATGAAATTCAAATTCAAATTAAATTATAATTATCTAATTCAAATATAATAAAATTAATATTATATTTAAATTAAAATTATAACTTAAATTCAAATATGAAATGGATTTGGGCCAAATTAATTAATTAATTCAATAGCCCAAATTAAATTCTAATTGGGCTAATTAAATCAAATTAAATTGACTTCTATGATCCAATTAATTAAATCGGTCCAATCATCAATCTCGACGTCGGCCCAATAACAATTTTATCCGTCTATTTTTCGGGTTCAATTTTTCTGTGTCTACAAATTGCCCCCTCGAGACTTGTCTGGACATGCTGCTTGGAACGAGAAAGTCTCGAACATTTAACAAACAGTCCTTTAAACTGGTCGTGGTGTATCTAAACTCCATGGACCCAAACATTTTAAGACTTTGCCATGTTGAATACTGAGCTCACTGACGCATACTGAATATCTCGAAGCCCAATATCATTTTAATCAAGTTGCATTACATGATGTCAAGATTAGGCCACTTCAAAGCCCAACAACAATCCAACTCCTCTGCCTTGACCACCTTAATTACAAGTTTACAACTTTGTTGTCCATAATCCATTAACTATTTTCGCCATTGCACCCATTGATTAACTTATAGCTAAGTAAAATTAATCCATTAGCGTAACAACAAGTATAGAATCCTACTATACTTCCAACTCCAATCCTGATTGGAATTTAAAGTTTTGAACTCCTTAGCTTTCGCAATCTAACTCAACATCGAACACTCAAAGCCATCTATAAATAAAGTCGAATCCCATTATTCTACCACCGTGATCAAGATTTAAAATAGAAGGTTTCAGAGAAGCTGTTCATAGTCTGCCCTTTCAGTAAGGTAAAATCTTATTCCTAACCTCTTTATCTTCATCTTCCACATACGTTCCATCTTCAGGACCAGGAAGAACGAACCCATAAAACAGACGATCGATCTGTTTGATTTTTTTTCGACCGTCGCCATCAACTTCTTCAAAGAATTCCGTTAATCACATGGAAGAACGAGTTGCCGGAAGGTTTTTTTGTTGTTGTTGTTTTTTTTAGTTGGAGGTTGCCGGGCTGCTGGAATTGTTGGAGGTTACTGTTGTTGGAAGTTTCAACTGCAACCGAATGTTGTTCACCCTCTGTTTCTTCACCGTGCAGTGGCTGTTGCAGGGGGATTTTTGTTGTTTTTTTTTTTTCAGGAAGTTGCCGGAGCTCTTCACATAAGTCGCCGATTGCTTTTTTTTTTTGTGTGTGCTTTTTTATTGCCGTAGGAGGTTTGTTGCGTCGGACTGCTATCCACCGGAATTTGTTCTTCATCAAATTCGCACGGGTTGGGAGACCGCCGCTATGCTGAAGCTTTGCATCTGTCGAGAATCGCTGCTCCCGGAAGTCTTTTTTTTTTTTTTTTTGAAGGCCACTGGAAACTGATGCCGCGAGACCACGAACCATGGATGTTGATCTTCTGCTGCTGCCGGATGCCGATCGTCGCCGCTAAGAGTTGGCGCTGCTGGGTCCAGAAGTCACCGGAGTTTGCTCTACATAGCTAAGGCTGCTAGACTTTTCCGCATGAGACTATGACTCCTTGTTCTATTGTAGAGAGGCTCGCGTCATTTTGTAGAGAGACTCGAAACAGAGGCCAAAGCCTGAACAACGTGCATTTGCTGATACTGGTTTACAAATCTCAAAGCCTTCACGTGATAAAGATGTTGCTGTCATGTTTATGGGGAATGAAAGAAATCATTAACTCAACCAGGGCCCACGTACATTCAACAAAGTTTCACAGCATACCATCCTGGGGCCTCACTCTTTTCCGTTTTTTCTCTTTTTTTGTGTTTTCCCTTCATTTTTCAGTTCCTATTGTTTCATTTTTTTCCCTTCGTTTTTCACTTTCCCTTTTCTTTTGTTTTTTCCTTCTTTTTTTTTTTTAACTCTCTTTTCATTCTTTGCTCTTGTCTTTCTGTTTCGTTTTTTTCTTTTCTTTTGCTTTGTCTTTTCTTCTTCTTTTTTTTCACTCTCTTTTTTTACTTTGCTTTCTTCTTTTTTCCTTTCGTAATTTTTTATTACTTTCTTTTGTCTTGCAATGTCTTGATAACAACTAATATAACATAATATAATAATGTTATATTAGAAAAGCCCACCAACTCTAATGTTACATAATAATAATAATAATAATAATAATAATAATAATAATAAACTAACGTTGTATATATATGTACATAGTATATATGTAATCCACATGTGGTATACAACCATTATTGCATACAACCATTCGAGACTGCCCCACGTTGACAGATGAAGATGAAGAAAAGCTTACTTCAATCAAAAGAGAGCTGGAAGCGTATAAGGAAGATCTCATGAGCTTTAGAATACTTTAGATTTTTTTTTTTTTAGATTTTTTGTACAACGCATGAGTTTTATACTTAGAAACAAGACTTGAATACGACTTGAATTCTCTTATCTTTTCAACAATAATACTTGCAAACAATTGAACTTGAGCATGAACAGAAGCAACTAAGTCTAAACCCAAACGAGTCACTCTAATAGAAATCTGGCAAAAGAATTCACCCGTAATTACAACATGAACAGAGATGACCCATCTCCAATACATCTACATTATTCGAACAAACGTGACATAAAAGGGGACACAAAGGGGTTTATTTTAGTTATGACTGAACTTAGAAGAGGAAGCGTTTCTAAGCTGCCTACGTACTCCTACAGAGGAGATCAAGTCAAACGTAGTTCAAAGGGCCATTTGAATAAGTAGGTTCGTTTACAGTTTAAACTCATGCGGGCCAGGAGTTTACCTTACACAGTTTAAGCTCGTGCGGGTCAGGAGCGTCTATGACTTGGGCCCACCCATAGACAAGCGAGATGCATTAGTAGTTTAACCACGTGCTGCATTTTTGGTGGATATCATTCATTATGTAGTCCGTGTGCTTAGGGATGATAGATCTTTAAGAATTTCCCGTTAATAGGGCCAACTCGCACACCATCTTCATCAATTAGCTTGTAAGCACCTCCTGAGTATGCTTCTTGTACTACGTAAGGTCCATCCCATTTTAGAGTGAACTTGTGCCCAGTTTTCCTTGTAATAATGATAGGTCTACGAACCGCCAACACCTTGTCACCAACCTGAAATGAGCGAATCCTTACCCTTTTGTTGAAAGCTCTAGAAATTCGAGCTTGATAGCATTCTAAACTTTGTTGAGCCTGCAATCTCTTCTCATCGAGAGCTTCTAACTCTGCCAACCACAACTTTACATTATCCTCGTCTGTAAGGCCTTCTTGGATAGCTAACCTTAGAGAAGGTATTTGGCGTTCAAGAGGCAAGACTGCTTCAACCCCATAAACCAGTGAGTATGGAGTGCTTTGTGTTGGTGTACGGTATGTAGTTCTGTATGCCCACAGTGCTTCTTCCATTCTCTCTTGTCAATCACGCTTTGACTTCGACACCACCTTTTTTAGTAGATTGCATAGAGTTTTGTTAAAAGCCTCGGCAAGTCCATTTGCAGCTACATAATAAGCTGATGAATTTCTTTGCTCGAACTCAAAAAGTTTGCAGATTTTATCCATCAATTTATTATCGAATGGTTTCCCGTTGTCGGTTAGGATATACCGAGGGATGCCAAAACGATAGATAATGTGAACTCGGATGAAATCTGCAACATTTTCCTTCTTCACTTCCTTTAAAGCCACTACTTCAGCCCACTTTGAGAAATAATCGGTGGCTGCTAATATATACGAATGCCCTGCTGATGACTTGGGTGTAATAGGACCAACCATATCGAGCCCCCATGCATCAAATGGCCACGATGTTACCGTCGGATGTAGCGGTTCAGGAGGTTGATGGATAAAGTTCGCATGAAATTGACATGCTTGACATCTCTGTGCATAGTCTATGCAATCCTTCACCATCGTAGGCCAGTAGTAACCCATTCTTTTGATGTGAAAATGTAACTTAGGACCAGACTGATGAGCACCGCACACTCCAGAGTGAGCCTCCTCCATCGCTTGTAAAGCTTCCTCTTCGCCTAAACATCGAAGAAACACACCATCAAACGAGCGTCGGTATAGAGCATCCTTGAAATATATGAAGCGAGGAGCTCGACGTCTTACATCTACCCTCTTACGAGGGTCTTGGGGTAACTTCCCATCAACAAGGTAGTCAATCAATGATTGCCTCCAATCCTCTTTATCTACCTCATAGACAGAAGCAGTCGGGAGTTCAACAATGTCGTCAAGAGAGCCATCGTCCTCGAAGATTGGAGGGACCACCCATTTTTGGCACACTCGTAGCCGAGCCTCATCTATAGGATGTGATATAGTTAAAGCCAAAGCAGCTAAGGCATCAGCTTGCTTATTATGTTTCCTTGGAATATGCTCCATCGTAGCATCTCCTAGCCAATGCAGGAGCGTCTTCGCATAACTGTTGTATGGGATCAACTCAAGCTTTTTTACTTCGTAAACCCCAAGTACTTGGTTCATAATTAGTTTGGAGTCCCCGTATATGTTAACCCTTTGTTGCTTCATATTGGCTGCAATTTCAAGTCCCAAAATGAGTGCCTGATACTCGGCAACATTATTCGAGCAGCGTTCTGTCAAGGTAAATGAATAAGGAAGCACTTCCCCTTCAGGCGTAACAAAGACAACTCCAGCGCCTGCCCCCTCTTTGTGTGCCGCTCCATCAAAGTACATCTTCCATGGAGGTAAAACTTCAACCACATGCACGTCCTCATCAGGTAGGTCACTGGACAGCTCCCATTCGGCAGGAATTGGATGATCAGCTAGGAAATCTGCTAAGGCTTGCCCCTTGATGGACTTCTGTGGTACATAAGTGATCTCAAACTGTTGAAATAATAAGTACCACCTACCAAGTCGATCGGAAAGAACAACCTTTGACATGACATACTTCACTGGGTTTGCCCTGGAAACTAGTCGAATTGTATGCGCTTCGAAATAATGCTTGAGCTTCCTGATGGCGAATACAAGGGCCAAACACAACTTCTCAATTGGCAGATATTTGAGCTCATTTGGCGTCATCATTCTACTTAAATAATAAAGGGCATTTTCTTCCCGTTATCATTCTCTTGTGCAAGTAAAGCACCCACCGAGCTTTCTTGGGCAGAGATGTAAAGGATCAACGAGCGTCCTGGAATTGGAGCAGTCAGCACAGGAGGCTTCATTAAATAGGACTTGATGCTTTGGAAAGCATTCTTGCAGGCCTCATCCCATACAAATGGGCCACCCTTCTTCATTAACCGGCTAAAGGGCTGACATCTTCCTGCTAGGTTTGATATGAATCTTCTTATATAAGCCAACTTCCCTTGCAAGATTTTAAGCTCATGAAGGTTCTTTGGCTCAGGCATCTTCATTATAGCGTCGATCTTTGCTTGTTCGATCTCAATGCCCCTATGTCGAACAGTAAACCCAAGGAATTTGCCAGCAGCAACCCCAAAAGCACATTTCAGGGGGTTCATTTTGATTTGAAACTTCCGCAAGCGGTCAAATACCTGTCTTAGATGCATCATGTGATCTGTGCGAAGTTTCGACTTCACAACCAAGTCGTCTACGTAACATTCCACCATTTTATGCAGCATGTCGTCAAATATAGTCTGCATGGCCCTTTGGTATGTAGCACCTGCATTTTTCAGACCAAAGGGCATCACTTTGTAGCAGTAGATACCTTTTGGCGTACGAAACGCTGTAAACTCCTCATCTTCTGGCGCCATGCGGATTTGATTGTAACTGGATGAGCCATCTATGAATGACATGATCTCGTGTCCAGTTATAGCATCTATCATTAACTCTGTGATAGGGAGCGGGAAGTCATCTTTCGGGCATGCAACATTAAGATCTCGAAAGTCTACGCACACGCGGATTTGGCCATTCTTCTTGCGCACAGGCACAATGCTGGATATCCAAGTTGGGTATTTAACTTCGCGAATGAAACCAGCCTCTATAAGCTTGTTGACTTCTGCTTCGATTGAGGGAATGAGCTCGGGGCGGAAGCGCCGTTGAGCTTGCTTAACCAGGCGACACCCCTTTTTCACTGCCAAGCGGTGCACGGCTACCTTTGGGTCCAACCCTGACATCTCCTTATATGTCCATGCAAATACATCGATATATTCTTTCAAAAGTGTGACATATATTTCTTCATCTTCGTTGGAAAGGAGTGAACTAATGAAGATAGGTCGAGGACTTTCAGGAGTTCCTAGATCCACCTCTTTTAGTTCGTCCACTGCAGCCCTTCTTCTAGCTCTTGAGGCGCATCATCTGCATCTTCACCCTCGGTTGGAATCTCATCATATAATGTTATATGAAATGACGATGCCATCTCATCTTGACTTGGTGTTGCCTCACAACTTGAATCAATGTTTTCTTGACTTCTTCCTTGCACTTGGGTGTGTACAATGGTTCTTGGTTGGACCTTCAAAACTTCACCACACGAGACATGGATATTAACTTCTCTTCTCATGCGAGATGGAACGGCACTCCTGAGCCTTTTTGAGGGTTCCATTTCAGTAGGAGGGTTGGTCTGCTCCTTCAAACTCTGAGTAGGCCCAATTGTAACACCCCAGATTTTCAAGACATTTAAAACTTATATAACAAGGATAACATCTCATTAAATCCCAAAGTATAATATAAGCGTACGGGGTGCTATGCCACACCTGGGCTAGAGAACCCAGGTGCACAGGCTATCTAACTAATATCATCCGAAATATAAATGCATAACATGGCACGCAGGCCGAAAGAGAAACTACTCTACTTCTACGTTCCAGTCTAGCGCGCTCTAGTGCTCTAATCCTCTGTGCCTGAAAGCCAAATATATCTGTTCAGCGAGAGATGCTGGTAACCCACTCCAACGTGTTGAAATACAATACATATAGAGATATATATAGATATACGAAAACCATTTTGATCATGAGGATACATCCTACGAACTCTAGCTTTTAAAACCGGGAATGACTCGACAGATAAGGCTAGACACAAGCAACAATTATAACAAGCGTATACAATCCACAACAGGCAAGACAGATAAAGCTGAGCACAATTAATAATCATAACCCAACATAAACAATCCCCAGCATAAATCCCATAGTCACATCCCCCAAGATGCTCATAATCACAACTCATCCATATCTCATCACATAGCACACTTTGTTGGCGCCACAGGACCAATCGCATGCCCATACATGAGGGTCAGCGCATATAGCTCTGACACGGCCCCGCAGCACCCTGCCCCGTATCGCAACACGAAAGGGTCGATCGCAACCGACCGATGAACCGCAGCTCATCATAGTTTGATCGCAACTAAACAGTGGACCGCAGTCCAAGAGTATGTCATCTGACCGCAGCCAGGAAAGTATGAACCGCAGCTCATGTAGAAACGTTTGATCGCAACCAAACGGTGGACCGCAGCCCAAGAGTGTAAATCTGACCGCAGCCAGCTTCTGAACCGCAGCTCAGGAATAACCAATCCGATCGCAACCGGATTGGGGTATCATGCACACATAACACATAGCAAGCACATGCAACCCACATTAACACATTGGGATGGGGGAGAAAGCGTATAACAAAACCTATGCGTGATCCTTCACATACTAAGAATAATCCTAAGGGGTTCATACTTCTTCCACCTAGGTCAACGGGATACCAATTCAACTAGCATGCAATATATAAGACTCATAAACCTACGAACGGTACCCGAAACATCAAACTAGACACGGCACGATGAACGGAGTCCATTGGGACACCACGGGGATCGGGGAAACATCAAATGGGGGAGCCAAAATCCCAAGTTGGGATCCAAACCAGCGGGTAGCCGGTGGGTGAGGGATCACCCGCCGGCTGCCCGCCGGCGGTAGCTAAACCGGCAGCGGGTGCCCGGCGGGCACCTGCCCGCCCGCCGGCTGCCCACTGCCGGCGTTGCCCAAGAAGGCCGCGGGTAGGTGCCGGGTCCCCTACCCCCCACTGACTCTTTCATCACAAAACGCCCCGGGAACCTTTGTGGAACCCGAAACCATGCTTAGACACTTTCAAACGCAATTGATAACATACATAGACAATTATCGGATCAAAATCAAGAAACATACGGCACATAACCTATCATGCTTTTCTAAACATAATCAACACCCAATCATGCGAATTCCCGCCCCATATACCAAGAATGATATCATGCGATACAACCTAGGGTTCTAATCACTTTTAAATCAACAAGGACACAATTCATCTTCTAATATCAAGATTCGGTAAGAATATCACATAAACATCAAGAACATCTTACAATTATCAAGAACATCATATAATCATCATGAACGTCATATAATTATCAAGAACACCATAATTATCAAGAACTTCTCATCATCAAGATCACCCATGGAATTATCTCATCAATCACCAATAATAATATCACAAATCATCAATACACAATAATATGGGGAAATCCTACGGGGGGAATCATAGCTATGAAAATAGGTTTTGTTGAGACATGGGTTACCTCTTAGCCTTAATTAATTCCTTGGCTACGAAGGATCTTTCTTTAAGCTTTCTTGATTTCTTCTAAGGGGATTCTTGGAGCTCTTTTGGGGTGGTGGGGCGTTATTCTTGTGGTGGGGGGTTCTAGGTGCCTCTTAAGTCCCCTATTTATATATTTAGGAGTCCTGGTTAGGAACTAATATTATAGGCTTGCTAATTCTATTTCTTTTGGAACTAAGGATTGGGTTTAGGGATAAGGGTCCATGGTCCATAGTGGACCATATTAATTAATTAAAGGGAATCCTAATCGTAGTCTGAATAGTAAAAGGCCTACTTCCTTTATTCCTAATAGATAACTAGGTCTAGGATTCCTAATTAGAATCTGAATAGTAAATGGTTTACTTTCTTTATTCCTAATAGGCTTAGGACTCTAATTTAGGCAAGGGTCCACGGTTCATGGTGGACCTTATTAATTAATTAAAGGAAACCTAACCGAATTAAATCATATTTAATTATTATTAACGGGATTAATTTAATAATTAATCCGGGATTGAAGGTCGTAACACGGGGTGTTACACCAATTCTGTCATGTACTGATTTTCTCTTAGCAGGTTTAGGATTCGGCCCAAGTCTACGAAAGACTGATTGTCGTGCTTCTACATCTCCGATTCTATCAAAAACAGACTGTTTCTTGTCACCTTCCTCCTCATCTGTAGAAGCGATGCAATTACTTGTGGCTCTGTTTATGAATATTCGCACTGGCTTAGGGGGAACATAACCCAATCCTTTCCGTTGATGCGGCTCCTGCTGATTTGACTTGCCTTTACCACCAGCTTCTGGGATGAGTTTCCCCAACTTTTGTGGCTCTTTGGGATCATATCCAGCTTTAAATAGAAGTTTATATGCATTAGGGTCGAAGCCGTCAGTGCGCTTAGCGGGCACTGTTTGACTTGCCCCAACTTGAGCTTCATCTTCAAGCGGTTTAACTGGAGCTGCTTTTAATGTTTCAATCCTTGCGAGTGGGAAAACAAGTTCCTTGTCGCAATGAGCTTGGTCTACAACTTTCTTGCCTTTCCACTTTGGATCAAGAGGTGTGTCAACATTGCTTTGCTCAGCCTCCTCTACAACTTGTTTCTTCAAGTAAAACTTTGCATCTGCAAAGTATGATTCTGCTTCAATGAAGGGAGTTTCATCAGCGACTACCTTTTCTATCACCCCGCCTTTTTCAAACATGAGGCATTGGTGCCAGGATGAGGGAACTACTCCATTCTCATGTATCCAAGGCCGGCCCAGCAGCAAGTTGTACGACGCCCTTGCATCTATCACATAACATAGTGTGCTTGAGTTTAGTGTCCCGATCCTGAGGTCGAGTCTAATGGTACCCAGTGTTCTTTGTCCGCCTTGATTAAATCCTTGGATCATTAAGCGACTTTGAGAGAGCTCATCGGTGGAGAAGCCAAGTTCTTTCATAGCTCGGAGTGACAGAATGTTCACAGCCGACCCTTGATCAATCAAAATCCTTTTAATCTTTTGCTCACGAGCATAACCTTCAACAAACAACGGGGCGATTATGTGGTGTACCACCAAGAAATATATCATCATCCTTAAAAGTTATCTCGGCGGTATAAGACGCGGCTTTGTGGACTTGAACCTCGTCACCTCCCTCAATCACGGGGAATGAACATTCCTCCTCTTCAACATGTCTCTCTTTAATACTCAAGCGAGTTCCAAGAATATTTGTCCCATGCGGAGGAAGCGTCTTCGGCATGTATTGAGCCAGGGCAACTAGTGTTCGAGACGTGCCGGGACGTCCTCTCATCTTTGTGCCATAGGCGGGGTCCCTTGTTGGCTTTCTCTCAACCCATTGCTTCGTTATTCTCTTCAAAGATCTAACATGTCCAGCATTGTTCCTTTGTTTTTTGCGGGTAACAATTACCCAATCCTTCTCGCATACCGGATTGACCTGTGGTATTTCCGACTGTTGCCTAGTAGCATGTTTCACAATAAATGGAAGCGGGCGTTTGTATTGCTTGCCCCCATCCTCTTCATCACTCTCCTTAACTAACGGAGCGAACCTTCCGCATGAAATTTGGTTGGTGCTGGCAGTTGCATCGGCCAGCTCAATCTTTCCATCACGAGCAAGTCTCATCACCTTATCTTTAAAGACGAAGAATTTTTCAATCGAGTGTCTGAGGAGACGATGATACTTGCAATAGTTGGGTCGTCTGCCTTAGAAGCTTCTTCGGGACGCTTCATCTCCGGTAATTCAATCAACTTAAGCTTTAACAATTCATCAAACATGGGTGACACATCGGAGTCCAAGAATGGATACTGTTTTTGCTGCATCTCTTCAATGATTCTAGTACCCCGAGATGGGCGGGAAAATGACCTTAGCCTGGGATTTTCAGTTACTTTGGCGAAAACCCGCATTGGTGCTGTTTTTACGTTCATGGCCTCTTTCTTTTCTGGTTTCGGGAAGGGCTTGCCCCCTTTCTTGAATTCTTGTTTTACCGGTGCCTTGGATGAGCTAGGGATACTTGACATGCCGAGCCCTCCATTGGCTTCAATACTCAATTCAATGTCGTGAGCACGACTGGATAGTTCTTCAAGTGTTCTAGGCTTGATTCCCTGCAAGATATAAGAGAGCTCAAAGTGCATCCCTTGGATGCACATTTCAATTGCGGAGCTTTGTGATATCCTCTCTTTACAGTTAAGGCACAACTCCCTCCATCTCTCGATGTAAGTGCCCACACGCTCACCCTTCCATTGGTGGGTAGTGGTGAGTTCCAAGAAGTTGACAGTCCTCCTGGTGCTGTAGAAGCGGGTCAAAAACTCGCACTCCATATCATTCCAGCTATCAATGCAACCATGCTCCAGGTCTGTGTACCAATCAAAGGCAGTGCCCTTCAGAGAGCGGACGAACTGCTTGACGAGGAGATCTCCGTATGTTCCTGCATCATTACAGGTTTCAACGAAGTGGGCGATGTGCTGCCTCGGGTTGACTTTTCCATCAAACTGTTGGAACTTGGGAGGTTGATAGCCCAGCGGCATCTTCATTTCTTCAATTCTCTGAGTATATGGCTTAGTGTAAGTATATGAAGATTGTCTTCCCTCGAGCTTCCCTTTAATTGCTCCCATGATGTAGTCGTTCAACTGCTCGACGGGTATCATGCCCTCAGAAATTGGAATACTCTTCTCGGCGGGTGGTGGACGAGAGATTGTCTCTTCCATTCCTGGCCTACTTTGGTGGCGCGGGGACTCGACATCAATCTCATCTCCTTGGGTTTGAGGCTGCTTCCCGGAAGCCCGACTTGTTTCGCCGTTCCTTCCGCTTTCAACCTTTTCGCTGAGCTCATTGATCCTCTTTTCTTGGTTATGCATGAGTGCAGCTATCCCCTCGAGAGATTTAGTGATGTTTGTGAGTTGTTCCTCCACCGAAGCCGCGTTCGTTGTCATAGCGGGCATGATTGTGTATATGTGATTCCATTCCGGTGAGGTTCTCCGCAGAAGTGACGACTGTGATGAACTTCCACTGCTTGGAGTTTTATTCGAGGGAATAGGGCTCGCAGGACTCTTGTTGCTTGGAGTTCCCTCACTTGTAGGATTCTGGTCAGCAACAGTTTCCTTGGTAGAGGATGATCCTTTGTCATGTGCAGCTCTCCGTGACATAGTGGAGTTTCTGTCAATCCTTCAGACGATGTGGCGGGCAATGTCCTGGGCCTCGTGGAGCTGCACCCCTAGGTTCCTCACTCGGCTTCGAGTCATTGCTCCTCCCACGCCTTGGCCATCACCGGAACCGGCCGCAGATGATGCCCTGGAGCGGGCAGCCTGAGCATATGTCATCTTGGAGGAGGGATTTCTTGATGCCATTTAGATTCCTTCCTTATAGAGCTCGCAAATCAACAGTGAAGAGATGAGAGGCAGAGTTGTCCCACTAGGTGTGCCAAAATCTGTAAACACAAAAAGTAAACTTTGTATATATATTCACAAAATTCCTTGTACAGTGTGTGTATAATTCAATGCAGGTACAAAATCTCTGTCTAGTCCTCTGATTCTTCACTGATGTTATCTATGAAAGTGCCTCCGGGATTCAATTGGCGCGTGCCTCCGGGATTCAAGTGGCGTAGCTTCCGGGATTTAAGTTGCGTAACTTCCAACAACGAGCGTCAAGAATTTAGAAGTAATCAACCCTGCAAAGTTTCAAAACACATGCAATGGATTCAAGCTGCTTTAAGATCCTCAAACGCCTTCAAAAGACTTCAATATCTTCGAGACAATCAATTATGCAAAGCTCCAAAGTACCTGCAATGGATTCAAATTGCCTGCAAAATCAACAAAAAATGCCTTCAACTTCAAGCGTTCTTCAATGCCTTCAGGCTCTTCAAATGCTCTCAACTCCTTAAGTCTTCAAGTTCTTCAAGCTTTCAAGTGTGTTTTTGGAATGAAAATGAAGACTCTATTTATACTAGAAGCCTAACCAACATTCCTCAACAAACTCCCACTTTAATTAATTAATTAATTAATTAATTAATTAATTATTCTAGGAAAATGAACCTTGTCCGAGATCAAGTCTAGGTTCATTATCGTATAATCAAATTCAAATTCAAATTAAATTATAATTATCTAATTCAAATATAATAAAATTAATATTATATTTAAATTATAATTATAACTTAAATTCAAATATAAAATGGATTTGGGCCAAATTAATTAATTAATTCAATAGCCCAAATCAAATTCTAATTGGGCTAATTAAATCAAATTAAATTGACTTCTATGATCCAATTAATTAAATTGGCCCAATCATTAATCTCGACCTCGGCCCAATAACAATTTTATCCGTCTATTTATCGGGTTCAATTTTTCTGTGTCTACAGCCCAAAAAATGATAGTCTGGGATGTAAAATAGCAAAAGTAATACTCTGGGACTAAATTTGGAATTGCCACAAAAAACAAGGGATCTCTAATGGAATTAACTCTTTAAAAAATATATATTAAAAGTATATTATTTGTGTAACAGAATATATTTTTTTAAAGTACATTATTTAAGAACTGAAAATACATTATATTTTATATATTATTAAGTAATATACTTTCAATACACAAATAACATACTTTTAATACATAAAAAAATATACCTAATACTTATAGTTCACACAACTATGTGAACTGCTTTGCCTTTGAAAAGTACAAAAATAAAAAGCGGCATGTGCCGACGCCGTGCAGTCCAAATGTTCTTGGGCGTTTCTCCTGTCTTCAAATGTTATTCCTTACTTTCTCCCCACTTCATTTTATGTTATTTTATTGTGTGTGTCATGCTTAATTATTTTTTTAAGAATTATTTACTTATATACTATATTATGTTATTTCAAATAATGGATGTGTTTGGTTCACACATGGAATTGGTATCAGAATGGGAATCAAATACTTGATAATGCTAATGTGTTTTGGTAAAAATATTTTGTACATTTGGTAGCGGGGTAAAATTTGAATGATTACCAATACTGATGTCTAGTTGGGTCTATAATGAATGATTTAAAAATACAAAAATAAAAAAATCAAGACAATTGATCTTAATATAATGATATCTAAAACATCAATATGAACAAAAAAAAAATGAAAACAAAAATCTAAATGTACTAATCCATACTTAAACATTAGATTACCAATAAGATGGAATGATACCCATTTTTAATCAGGGATTAAAATTTTTAATTGAATAGATAATCAAAACCAATAGTTATATTTTAAAACGTTATCAACCAAATACTAATTAACTAAGATTTTGATTCTCATTCCTTATGTGTAAACTCATAAACAAGCACACCCAAAGTTCTAAAATGATGATTAAGCTCAGAATACAACCAAGTGTATATTGTTGGTAAACTTGGTGTAATAGTATAGTACTGAAAAGCTAATTGGCATATTTTAACATTCTCTAAAATTATTATATTAATTTTCCATTTGAAAACACTAAAAAATATTCTATAAATTTATTCATTTTCTGAAAATTGTTTTGATTTTATGGTCTTTGGTTAAATTTATAAATTTCTATTTTTTCAATTTGCTTCATTTTTTAAACATGCACATAAAGCTGTTAAAATTATTTCTTATAGAATATTAATTATTTTAATAACTAAATAATGATAATAATAATTGTTATTATTATATTAAAATAAAATTTATAATTAAAATTTATAATTAATAACTATTATTTATATTAAATTAAAATTTATAATATTATTAGGATTGATAATCTATATCTATATCTATCTATCTATATATAAAAGTAAAATCCTTCTAGCAGTTTCCCCCCTAAAACTTAGTGGCATTTTTGTAATATCAAATATTTAGACAAATATGGCATTTCAATAATATTAAAGATTTTACCTTTCTTGAGATCTCTTACCATTTTATAATTTCAATACTAAACCCTTTTGATCTCATCCATTGTGTATAAATACACCTTATATGACCATACACAACCCCAACTAAGGTTAATTATTTCATTAATTTTTGTTAATCATCCTGTGATCTTCCACAGTTGAGGTTGATACGTGATTTGCACGGGTGAGGTTTTCATTATCTTAGTTTCTTTTATTTTTTCTTCTTTTTGGGTTTTGTTTTGTTTTTTTTTTTTTTTGTTTTTTTTTTTTTTTTTGTATTTTCTGATTTTTAAACAACAAAAGTGGTTCGTAAGAAAAAATGTTGATATATTCTTTGTTTTTTAGTCTATTTTTGTTGAGAAGATACGGATCTAGAAAGATTGATCGGGAAGCAATAGACTTCTAATCATCCTGTGATCTTCCACAGTTGAGGTTGATACGTGATTTGCATTGGTGAGGTTTTCATCATCTTAGTTTCTTTTATTTTTTCTTCTTTTTGGGTTTTGTTTTTTTTTTTTTTTTTTTTTTTTTTTTTTTTTTTTTTTTTTTTTTTTTGTATTTTATGGTTTTTAAACAACAAAAGTGGTTCATAAGAAAAAATGGTGATATATATATATTTTTTTTTGTTTGTCTATTTTTGTGGAGAAGATACGGATCTAGAAAGATTGATCGGGAAGCAATAGAGTTCCTTGCTCATCAAGATGATAAAGTTTTGTGATCGAGGGACGAATTATGTGTATATGTAAATAGGTATAGACTTACAGAGGGAAGCATACTAAGAATACAATAAAAACCAAAATGAAATTAAAAGCATTTTTTAGTTGTAATACAATTTAATACTTCCGTAATAATATTGAATAAATATTAATCATATGTTTAGATTTAATAATATATTATATTAAAAGAATTATATATTAATTTAATATAGTGATGATTAATACGGGTAAACCATATATAAGCAATATTGTACCTTAAGAATATTATACTTAATTATAAGAATTCTACCTAATAATTTTAGTATTAAATGTCATACAATAATTACCATAAACAATGTTTAATAATTGCCAAATTCTATTATGCAATAAAAATTACTATTATAAAATCTTTTGTAATATAGACACATTATTTTTAATTATTTCGATTTAATAATATTATATCTTATGTATAAAAATTCAAATAATACTTTTAGTACTATTGAATATTGATTGACTAACAATTATTTTAATTATTAAGGCAATTAATAGATATTTCGATTTAAAAAGTTTTCAAATATATGAATTATACATAGTAGCATGGAATCAATTAGTAAGACAATTATATTAGGTAATCTAATAAATAATTTACTTTTTAAATTATATCCCCTCTTTAATAAATTATACTTACCTTAATAATTAATTATTAATATTATTACCTAATAATTATATATTGTTACCTTTTTTTGGTGTAATTATTATGGTAATTTATATACATATATATTGTTATACTTAATGTATAATATTATTGGCATGAAATAAATTATACTTACCATAATATATAATTAATTTTTAATATAATTACCTTATTTTTATTAAAGGTAATTATTCTGATAATTTTTCTTTCATTATTTTGTGTGATTATTATGGTAATGTATTTAAATTTTGGAAGAGATTATTACAAATATTATAATTAATATAAGTAATATAATTAATGAAATTATTATGGTAATGGCCACAATATTTGGTAATTATAATTAATATAATTAAAGAAATTGAGAAATATAAGATTTCTTCCCTAGAAATATTTGTGACAATTTCATTAAATTACAATTAATAAAATATGAAATATAATTAAAGAAATGAAATTATTAAATTAACAAAACATGAATATTTCTAATCATACATACACTTATGCACTATAATAATCATGCAAAATTTAAATGCAACTTTTTAAATTTTTAAATGTAATTTTTAATTATAAATCTATCAATATAAATTATAGTTAATGAAATTATATTATAGAACTTTTCTATATACATATTAATAAATATTATGTGTATATACAATGAATTATACAATCATATAATATAATGCGTCGGATTAGAGTTTAAATTTATTCATACAAAATTTAGAATTTACATTTTTTTTTATAAAACTAATCAAATGTTAATGTTAATAATAATAATAAGAATTTTAAAATCAGAATTATAAATTAAGTATTAGGGTAATAATTAATATATATATATATATATATATATATATATATATATATATATATATATATTATATTGTTATTATTATTATTATTATTATTATTATTATTATTATTATTATTATTATTATAATATAAAAACAAAATCATCCTATTTCATTTTCCCGTCCAAACTTTTATAGTAAAGCTTATTTGGTAAGTAAATGTCAAATGGAAATTAAATAAAATCTATTAATTGGTAATATTGCATAATTGTTAACATTATGTATGGTATTATATTCTATAATATAATAATATAATTGATAATATTATTGTTCAAGTATAATAAAAATCCTATCTAATAATGTAATAATAATAAAATAAAATTAAAATTAAAATAATAACAATAACAATAACAATAACATAACAATAACAATAATAATAATAACAACAACAACAAATGTAATAATCCAAACAAAACTATATACAAAATAAATTTAAAATTTAAAAAAAAAAATAGGAAGAAGACAAAGGTGGTTCCCCTTTGTAAATGATGTGGGATCATTTTGATTCCACATTGAAAATGTTTGGAAAGATGAGCTCTTAAACTCCTCTATATAAGAGGGGCATTTACAAACATATAATTGCTTGCCCATCAATATGGGCAAGTATTGAGAAGTCCAAAGATTTTTTTTTTTTTTTTTTTTTTAGTACTATTAACCTGACAAATTATGTTTTGGATATGTGTCCACCTTGTAATGTAGACACATTTCAAAAATTGTTCATAATTATTAATATATAGTTCAAAAATTATGAACATATAGTTCTATAATTATGAACATAGTGTTGTGAACATAATTATGAACATATAGTTATGTAATTATGAATATAGAGATTCAATAATTGTGAATATGAAGTTAAAAATTATGCATATATATCTTTATAATTATGAACATATAGTTCAGTAACTATGAACATAGAGTTCTGTAATTATAAATATAGAGTTAAATACGT